>NC_069660.1:289991362-290291362 GCF_027244095.1 Hemicordylus capensis
GATTTGGAGGTAGAAGTCTGTATTTGGAGAGAAGCCTAGCTACTTTAGGCAAGGTGTAAATTTGTAAGGGTTGTTACATGGAAATCTCCAAGAAGTACATTTTGTCAACTTGATGGCAGAGTTTAACTTGATCCTTTTCTTTGAATTCCATTGAAGACTGTTTAAAAGGCAGTGCATCTAAAACATTCTCTTTAATCAAAGTAGAGCTCTGGGCTAAGCAGTTACCCATATATGAATATGAATATGACGAATATTTATATACAAATAATGTCTTGGGTATGACTCTTGCATGGTGGCTTTGGCCTTTTTGGAAGCAAGTATTAGTTTTGTGAAAGCAGGCGATCTTTACGTTGTAGGATATATACAGAGGATACAAGACATATGATTCAAGTCATGCATTATATAACATATAAATATAGTAAGACATGATTCAGCTGTGAGGGAAAGTAATGCATTTAGGTGATTTGCTTCTAATTTTTAGCTTGTGCTAATTCATAGTTTTGTAAGATATGCAATACCTAATGCAGAGATTCATACAGGTCTCAGGGTAATGAAGTGAGGAGAAAGCAAGCCATCTATCTATAGCACCAATTATTTTCTTTGAAATATACAGTGAACATAAAAATTGCAGAGGTAGTACACCTATAAAGAAACTTATATAAAGATATAGAATGAAAACATAATGTCAGAGCAATAGATTATACAATTCACTCTACCAAAGAAATTTGCAAAATAAATTGCAGCCAAACTTAAACACTTGAAATTCCCACTTCATTCGGTGGAGAATTACTGTACACATATGCTTAAATCTTTCCCACTGAAATAAATGGAACCTAAAACATACTTACATTTTGTTGGATTACACCCATTCTTTCATGATAAAGGTTTTGTCTTTTACAAACCTACGCTGACTTTTTCAAATTAAAACTATAAGTGCCTTTTCCCTTTTGTTGTGGAAGAGAAGGCATTCATATGTTTGACAACAATGCTCAGACAGTTCTAATACCTACATAAGACTACACATCCTTTTTGATTTATTTTAAAAAATAAACAGCTAGTAAGCTGGAAAAAAGTATAATGCTTTCACACTAAGAACAGATAAACTAAAAAACTGCTTTCTTTTTGAATTATACTTAAGTTTCATTCTGAGGTTTTCGCCCATAGTTCTTTTTATAAGCTATAGGCAAATTCGTATGAGGAGCTAAACATGCCCTTCTGAGAAATGAACAAGACATTTTGAGCCTTTATATGATGCATTTAGACAAAACAATCTGCTTGAGTTCTGTCTTTTTCAGCAACTCCAGTCGTGAAACTCTGAAACCAGATTCAGAAAAGCCATGTATATATGTATTATTTACACAGTTTCTTCTCATGTTGTTGAAGCTTATTTTTGTTTTGGATGTGATTGGACAGATGCATTTAATGAATGGATCTGAATGTGAAATGCTTTGCTCGAAATAAAGACACAATTTCTTTAAAGGTATTAGCATAAATCTGGAACATTTGTTTATTATGTTTCAAAATCAGTCACTGGTATCTCTGCCACAGGTAACAATTGACTTTTCAGGCTTCAAGTTAATAGCCTTGTCTCTTGCTTGTAAGGATCAATATTAGTATTAATTAATCACCATTATCAGTCCTAGGATCTGGTTCTATTTGTTGTTACATCAGCAAATATCAATATAGAAAGTAGACTCTCTGATCGTCATGGCAACTTCATCTCTTGGGTCAAAGAAAGTTTATCTTATCTGTGCATGGAGAGTGGCAAACTGTTTAGGGATCTAGTTTGAACTCTAAGAACATTGATTTAGTTTTTGTTTGTGAATAGAGGCTGAATTTCAATCACAAGGGATAGGGAAGATTTAAATATTAATGCCCAGAGGTATGTCCGAGAGGGTGTCATGCTATTACTGTCAGATTGTCTTTCTGTGATGACACAGAGGGGGAAAGAGAGAATTGTGTCATTTGGATTATTGCAAGCTCAATAATTTGTGCCTTTGACAAACATGTCTGGAATGAAAGTGTGCTAATTTCATTGCTTTTATAGAGCAATCTTGCTTTATCTAGGAAGCCTGCAAGTTTGGTATTTTGTTTTTGAAGCAGAAATCAGTATAGAGGTGTATGCTGTGTGGTGTGTGGAAGTATTTTATTACACTAATAGATTATATTTTTTTAATGGGAAGACGACAATTAAATAAATTCTCCTTATACTTGTAGAATAAATGACAAGCAAACAGAAACCACAGGCAATCTGAATAATATAGCCTAATCAGCTAGATGCACCCTTGGAGAGTGGTAAACTGATAAAAGTATTTCATAAGCCTGTAAAAACAAACTATGAATTCCACTTTGTTGCTATTCACTTTAATATGATATTGATCCATAGCCCTAGAAAACTTCTCTAGGGCATTGGTGTTCATATATGCAGCATTATGCTGCAATAAAGACACTCAAATGCATCACTTTGTTCAGACATAGAACTCAAACTGTAGGAAGTGCTAATAGGAATCCAGCAATCCTAATATGGGTAGTTTTGTTTAGAAATACAGAACAAATTTCCACACAGTTATTCTTAAGTGTGCACATCCCACTGTTCATAACATTAAGAACAATATGACTTCAGATTGTTGTTAAAGTATAGGTAACATAGTTTTCTTGTCACATCGGTAAAGAACATCGCTTTTAATCTCTACAGTCTCCCTAATTTGGTACTTCTGGATTTATTCAAAGTGAAACACTTATAGAAATGCGCAAAGAACGTAATGCTTAAACTGCCAAATGACTCGCTTCTTGGTATTGACACCTCTTCATTGATCACTTAGTTTTATCTAATGCCTTGAAAAGGTATTGCCATCATGACTTGGTAACAGCTGTGGATAGCTGTCACCAATTTGATTTTTTCCCTTGTAGTGGATTTAATCTGTTCAGAAGTAAATCTACATTGTGCAATGTTAAGTTCTATCTAAAAAGCTTTTAACTGATTCATAAAGTGATATGTAGAGTATCATTGAAAAATATCCCATAAAATATTTTGAAGTATCAAATCATAAACAAAAACCCCAAACAGAATATTTTTCAAATGTCTTACCTTGTCCACTTAGACATGCCAGACAGATATTGCAGGTGTGAACCTTCCACGTCTTCATTTTTGCAGTTGTGGCAACATTTTTATTGAAGAACAGTTAAAGGAAAGAAACTGCTATATTCCTCAATCTTAATATTGTAATTGCCTTTTCTTCTGCTAATTAGTATGGTGCTGGAATATTTCTAAAAAGTGTTTATTTGAATATGTGTCTTGCTCTCTCTATTACAAAGAGTATATGCAACATAAAATATAATTCTCTACCTTGCTCAAATTGCTGATGTTAACTTAAATTTGATTTGCTTTGGCAAAAAACTTGGACTCAAGTTTTGGCAAACCATCAGGTGAAGGACATTCTACAATAGGGAAACAGCTGCTGGTAAAACCTTCTGTAAGCTGTAAGCCTTTGTTGTCATTGAAACTTTATTGTTATGTTGGGTACTGATAAGATTGCACCTAGGATGGACCAAATGGAAAGAGCCTTCTCTCAGACACGTTAGGCCCAAGTTGTTTGGAGTTTGGTAGGGAAATGGAAAGTCTGTGTTTCATATTAATTGACTACTGTGAGAGAATAACTTTGGGTAGTTTCTTTCCTTCTGTTGCATTCATTGTTAGTTATAGGTTTTATTTTTGAAATGTTATTTTGAACATTACATTAGGGGTGTGTGTGGACCGGTTGTGATTGAACTGGTACGCCGCTAACTGGGCGGCTCGAGCTGTTCAGTTGGTAACCGGTTTGAGCCAGTTTGTTGGTTTGACCGGCCCTGCCAGTCAGTCCAACAAACCGGTTCGTATAGCGGCAGTTTAGTCTGAATTTGGACTGAACTGCCACCTGTGGTCTGTGCACCATCCTTACATTATATGGCTTCTGGTTTTAATACCAAGGAACACTAGGTTTGCATGGCAAATAAGATTACTTATGTAGGATATTCAGAATAGTACAGTTCTATTTGCAGCAAGAGGTTTGGATTTCTTGCCTTAAATTCTTCTTGCATGTTATGTAGAACAATTACATGGATAAGAAAGAGTGATGCTCTTTGCCAGTAGACATATGTGCTTGGAGCTTTTGAAGACTATGATTCGCTAATTAAATATAACTTGTCTCAGAGGTAGTCTTTCCATCTCCAATCCTGAAGAGGAGAAAGGACGGTTAAAAGTTTTTTTGCACCCAGGTTTTAGATTCTACCTTTGTAATCTCTTCTCTTGCAACAAGTGTATTTAAATAGTTGCTGCTTTTTATCCTAATTAAACCTGAATGTCAAACCCTTTTTTTGAATCATACCATCCAATGCCTTTTATAAATGACATCATTGCTGCCTAGATGCTTGTTTGGTTATTTGTTTTCTTTTGGATTTGGTGCCTAGGTACGTATTTTGTGAATTATTTGTGTCACTAGATTCATTGTGATGTATACATTTAGGTAAAAGAAAGCATAAACATTATGTTTGGGATTAAACTCTCAATCATCCAGAACTTGATGATGTTAAAAAGTAGATATTAAAAGTAGAAAATATTACTGGAGAATACAGTGATATCACATACAAATGATATCCTGTGACATTACATTTTACTTCATACTATGTTACATGTTTGTATTTATGTTGTAGTCTGATATCGATGACAGAAAATGATAGGAATTCATATTGCTTGTTAAGTCAAATATTAGCAAAAAGCCATGATTATATACCTGATTAGGGTTCAAATCATATTTGGATATTATTGTTTACTATTATAGATTTATTCAAAATGTGTGCTCACTGATCAGTTTTATTGGCCTCTTTTAAATGTCTGAGTTCATCTGCCATTTTATTGAGTTTGAATTAGTATTTGCTTTTCATTTTTTATTTTCAGCATATTCCCCCATCTTCAAAACAGATCTCTGGAGCATCTTAAAGATACACAAAACCAATCCTTATATCTTACAAGAGACATGTTCAGTATCAGTCTTCCACCAAACATTTGATATGATACTTTAAGGGCCAGGTACTGGACACTTCGAAGCTATGTCCATTGGTTATTCAATCCGGAATTTGAGAAGAGATTTTTTTTTTTAAGTTGCTATTTCCCCCACCTTCTGGCTTTGTCCAATGTCTTATGCTACTAAGCTGGACAGAAAACAAATACATAATTTTAGTTTAGCAAAGCTGTAATACCACTTTTTATATTTGGAATCTTTAAATTGCTTTTGAACATGTTTTTCTACTTTACACGATGTTTGACACATAATTATAATTGAATTATACAGAATAATGTTCATGTCAGCATTCTGTTTCATTTCCTGAGTAGAATAAGAAGTAATAATAAGGGTATGTTGCATAAAGCTTGATTTAAAATATATTCATATATCATTTATGGTAACTTTTCTATATGTATTAGATATATACATATACAAAACACTATCTGTAATAAAGCTTTTTTGGATTGCTACTTTGGAAATCTATATCTATATATAGTAAGGGAGTATAGTTCAGACCTGAATGTTTTGATGTAGAGGACGGGTAATTTTAAAAACATTGTGAATTTCTTAAAAAATAAATGTCTTTTTTTTTTAACAATGTGCATCTTGGGTAAACAAATGCATATTTTGCCATCAAGTTCCTTAAGCTTCTGAAGTCAGGCCTACAACTGGGTCAGATGATAAGATGAGCACAACAGCAAAACGAAGAGCACCTCTGATAAAAACTGATTGATTGATGTCTGGCTTCCTCACCATCACGAGCAGTTGACAGTTAGTTTGGGATCAGATGATTTGGCTTTTGCGATAGATGATGGGGTCTGTTAGGCAAGTCTGAAGGACGTAAAGGTCATTTTCTATGTAGTGTCAGGGAATACTGGGCTCCCACAAGGTGGGACACTGGATTACTTTTTTTTTTTTAAACTTCGTGCCTTAACTTTTCATGGGCTTTTGAAAGTCTTAAAAATATACAACCAATACCCACTATAAAGAGAAAAAGCATTCAGGCACATGTAATACTCAGTGTATCTGTACTTGTATAATTACATACGAGACAACATTTGAACATGATATTCCACAAGCATGTTATAGAATCAACCTTTGGATAATAGCTTTGGACAATTCACCTGTGATTGGGCTGAGCTATTCATTTGTTCATTCATTCCATTAAAGTTATATTAACTAAGTTATACAGTATTTTTAAAATGTCAACTAATCTCCGAATATACTTAACCAATGAACATTATTATAAAGGTGTTACTTTTTATAATATGGGCTGTAAATGTTGGTGCTATTTCTCTTTCGAATGTTTTAATATTCAAGTAGAACAAACGGGAGAGCTGAATCACAATGCTGTCCAGCCAAAAAGGTTTTCAGTAAAGCAGTGAAAAAATTGGTGTAACTGTCACAGAATTGGAATGTAGACAGCTTGAATTTGAATTTAGATTTTGGACAGTTTTATACTCTCTGGAAATCCATTATGATGTATCTCTTTACTCTGAGTTTCAAGGGTCAAATCTCCAAAGGACAGTTGAGTTTCAGCTAATGCTGCTGGCTTAATATCAGTAAGATGATTTTTTCAAGGTGCTGTATTGCTGATAGTATTGAATGCAGTTTGAAACAGTCTGTAGAGTAATTTGGACTGCAGCTAGCTTAAGTGAGCAGTGTACGTGAACTGGTGGCCAACTTAGTGGTGATTTGTTATACCTCACAAAATGATGTTTTCATGTCTAAACTAGTCACATGTTGTTGTTTTTTAAAAAATAATTAATGTTTAAAAGCTTTTGTAAGAATTCTTTGGATTATTATACTGTAATTACTTTTTTTCTTGTGATTTGGGAGGTGTCCCATCATTAGAAAATCTACATTCAATAGAAGGATGTGACAGCAGACTTTAGATAAGTTAAGTTAGGCTTTATTGATTGTGCAAAACACTTGATCTGTTTTTGTCAGTAGTATGACTAGTCAATTTAGCAGTTAGGGTTTTCATCTGTCTTTGTAAAAATTTGGCTGTTCTTTTACAAGAGTAAAAGTTGGCTGGAAGCAACTGTCACAGATTTAAAGAGTACTATGTGTGTCAAAGGTATGTATTCTCTTTTTAGTTGTAAGATGAAATATACATAGGCCATGATTGTAGTTGGCTGCATGTATATCTTATAGATCTTATAAATTCATTCAGTATATATTCTTATTTCTCTCTCTGTCTTCACTGTTCAAGTAAGAAAAGTGGCCTAATGACTTGGTCTGTTTGTTCTGGAGTTCCACATCTTATATTAGATAATCGAAAGCCATCTAATTATAACCAGAAGGAAATCGGGAATGATAAATCAAAGAAAAAGGGGGGAAAAAGGGGGAAAAAGTAATGTAACCAAAATTATCAGCATTACCTTTATTTATAAATTGCAAGTAACTATCAGCTACTTAAATGTACTAGACTGTAATTTTATGATTAGTCCTGCAGAGAATAAAATCTCATGTAAGTGGGAGTGTTTGTTGGGGATGTTCTGACTGATGTGATAAGCTTGATATTCTTTTTACTTTTCTTCGTTAGTTCAGGACATTTTATTGGTTCATTAGAAAAATTGAAGTTGAGATCTGAAAAGCATCTCTGCATATGGTATGCATGCATGCAACACCCTTTTACTACTTGGAAAATGCTGTTCTTTTGTTGGTGATCACCAATGCTGAATTGTTCTTAGAAGTCATAAGATAAAATGAAGAAGAAAATATCTTGTTGAATACCCGAGGTCTGATTTTATTCTCTTTGGTAATAACATAAGTCTACCAAAATAAATAATACTATGCATTATCTTAACTTTTTGATCAATGGATGGATTGATATGTTAAAACTTGTTTATAAACATGTTTATTCATCATCAAGTCCCACACAGCAGAACTGACTAGTAAGTATGCTGAATATTTCAGCCTTCACATGTGTTCACAGTATCTGTGTAACAGTAAACTTGTACACTATCATAAATGTAGTGAATGATTTCAAAATGTTCTACCCAGTGCATTATAGAAACAATGCGATTAGGTTCACAATTCGTGGTATGTATTTTTAAATGCTCAGCTGTAGCATGAAGTTTTCTAAAGTACTTTTCAGTCTATAGTTTGTTAAATTAGCCATTTAATTGTGTTCATTTTGTGGGGTCCTTTAAATAGCACAGTATCAGAAAAGCTGTCACTTACCTAAGTAACTTTAAAATTATACTGGCTGGCATAATGTGCAAGGGTATGTCATCTTAGTACTGTTGTGTTTGTGCAATTTGTGTAAGTTGCGCAGGTTGTGGAAAAACACAGTTTGTGCAAATTGTATTACATATTGTAAGTCCTTTGGAAATAATGAGCTTACCCTTGCATAACACAATTTGTGCAAATTTTTAACTTAAGCAAATGCAGTGTTGCTAGGCTAATGTACTCTTCTGCAGTATGTTACCCACTAAATTTTAGAGAATAAATCTGTTAACACATTGTTTGGAGCCAGTCCTCAATGGACTTAAATTATTGTTACCAAAAAAAATCCTCACTTTAAAAAAGCTATAGATATTCTTCATTCCTTATTTTAACTGGCTTTTTAAAAAAAAAGTTGGATTCTTTAACAGATATATACAAGATATACAAGTAGATTTATTGTGGTCAGTAGACCACAATAGAATACAACTAACCAACCAAATGTACCATATTTACCCAAATGCAAGATGAGGTTTCGCCCCAGTTCTTTCCTGTTAAAGTGGGGCAGGGGAGGGTCATCTTGAATCCAGAGTTCTCTTTCTTTTGGGTTAATATGATACAGTTTTAAAATATAGCGACACAGATATTTGAACCTACATAAATTTATGCAACACAATAATTTATTGAGTGCTGAATTATGTTTCTTATTTTATCTACACTGCAAATAATTAGGGAATTAAATATAATATTACTAATAAGCAAATTATTTGATTTTCCAACAGGACAACTGTTGTACACATGCCAATTGTTTGTATGTATGTATGTATGTATGTATGTTTGTATGTATTTAATAGACCTCCTGACTCGAAGGCTCTAGGTGGATCACAACAATAATCTGTACTTATTAAATACTGTATGTGCATGTGGATATGTTATAAGTACACCTTATAGTATATTGCATTCAGAAATAGTTTGGACTTTGGTAAAGATCCTTTAATTGCTGGGACCATACTTTTAGACATTGGTAAAGGTCAGTTTTAAGTGGCATGTAACAACATTTGAAAACTCTCTTTGTGATTTACTAAGGCTAGTAAGTTAGAATCCCAAATAAAATCTAGGCATTTGAATGCTCACTTTATGGTTTTGCCACAATATAGTCCTTTCTCACTTTCATTGTAAAGGATTCAATAAAGATTAAATTCCAAGAAAATATACTTCTCAGAGTTTAATGTGCAGTAAAATGGCCTGCCTATAACAAACAACTTTTTTTTTGCTGCTCAAAGATCTACAGAAGTGCTTCACTGAAGATTAGGATCTTTATTTTAAGATCAGAAGTAGACAGATGCTGCTTTCTACAGAGGTAGCTCTGTGGTTTCAACTCGTGCATTGCCTGTTTTATTAACCACCTACTGGTGGTATGGAGTTTTGTCTTTGGAAGTATGCTTTGTGTCTTAGATTTCAATGTCATGCTAATACAGACACCATCTTGCAAGGAGAAGTTTATCTGTCCTAGGTTGTTATCCTAAGTTCTGAATTCTGAGCTGCTGCTGTGCCAGAAACAGTTCATCTTTCATACCTATCAGATGTTGTACATTCTGAGTGATTTTAAGAATGCTGTCATTTTTTAAATCCAGACTTTTATCCAGAAAAGATTTCTTCAAAAAGAAAAATTGGCCCAGCACCAAATGCATTGCCCTTATTAGCACCTTATTAAGGAAGCTATGTTCTTGGGTTACTTCCAATATTTCTGTTCTGTGATTGCCTTATAATATATACTACCATTTAAAAATGAATAGTGGGAGTATAAACCCACAAAAGAAAACATATATGAAGCGCAACAATGAAAAACTTCATTTTTAAAAGTCATAATAAATCTTTTTGCTGATAGAAGTGAAATAAAACATGACTGTAAGTGAAGTGTATTGATTTCCAGTGAATTAACTTTAAAAAGAAGTAAACGCAAAGATGTGCTAGAATAGGCAAAAAGAGGAGAAATGTATATAGAAACAAATGATGATGTGTGCCTCTTGATAAATGAAACTTAAGAATTAAGCAAAAATATAACATGTGATAACCCATTGAACCACATGTTTTTAAGTGTTTGTCCAGTAACAAATGTAGATTTTGTTATTTGAGAACTGCACAGGAACAAGGTTTTGTTTTTATACTTTTATGTAATAATGTGGATATAAGTAACTTCTTAGCCTATGGATTGGTTTTGGACTGCTTTATTCTGAACTTCTAAGGGATGGTTCAAATGGTTAATTAGTTATGGTTCCACTTCCCAGTTTCATTTTGGAAAGTCTTTTCTTGAATTGTACCCCACACTGATATTATACCACACTGAAGAGAAGGGCAGTTTTTAGATCTGTTATAGCAATATTTTTTCATAGGGTACTTTCAAGCAAGTCATCTGTAGGGTAGAATTTGCTTGAGCACATTGCGATCACCAGACTGTGGCACTCACCTGTGGGGCACACATTCTGGAAGAAAAGATAGTAAATGGGATCTTAAATGGTATTTTTAAAAAATCCGACACAAATAAGCAGGATTGGAAATGGTAAGGCAGGGCAGCCAAATAGCAAACTTTGATCATCCCTAGGCATAAATTTTATCTTGCAGAAAACAAATCTAGATAGGTCATTGAGTGATTTTTACTCTCAACTTGCACTGAGGTGACACAAGTCAAAGTAGAAGGAAGGGATCGGTGTAAGTCCCAGCAAGTTTAGGACTGGAACTGGGTAAGAATCTGTCCCAGCACTGTATCCAATTCCAGTCCTAAACTTGCTGAGACTTACACTGGATACAGTATTGGATACAGCGTTGGGACAGATTCACAGAAGGGTCAGTCCATAGTCAGAGTCTGTTGAGGATGTGGGCCTTTGCTGCAGAGAGATAGCAGACAGAAAAGAAAAGGGGAAAATAAAAAGAAGAGAAACCAAGCAACTGAGAAAGTTGATAAGCAGAGGTTCATGGAGCACCAATAGGAAAACCACAGAGCTCTGACTCTGGGGCTATTCACACAACTGGTCGGGTGGGTGGGAAGGCAGGGTTCAACCTACTTTCCCCCAGACCATTGCTCTCTGCCCCTGTGTTACACAAGTTGCAAAGTCCTGCTGGCAGCAGTGCAGATCAATAGAGGCTGGGACTTGTTATCCTGGCTTCCGAGTATCCCACAGTGCTCCTCACTCCTAGTGCGGTGCACTGGGGGATTCCCTCAGGGGATGGCTGCTCTAGGTGCTCGCCTCTGTGTCAGCCAAAGCTGCAAGCAGCTCACACTGACACATGATCCCGGCAGCTGGGTCAAGGGTGTTTTCGCACCCTTAACCTCAACTAAGAGCTGGGCTTTGGTGCTGGGTTTGGTGCTGCAGGACTGCCGCGATCCACGTGGATCCCGCTTGGCTGCCTGAGCCTGGGCTTGGCTGCTTGTGAGAACAGTCTCTCTGTCTTGCTGTTGCTCAGGTTCAGGTGCAGTCATGTTGGGCTCCTGGAGAAAAAAATTCTGTGTATGCTTTCTTCCTCCGCTCTGTATCCTTGAATGCTCAGTACAGTAGGCATCAGCACAGACACCAAGTGCTTCCAGTTTGAATCACGGCTTTTCCTGAAAGGAGGGTTTTTTTGACAGTATTTATAATAACTATTTGCTGTTCCAGGACTGTTCTTATTTTGTTTCATTTCATTTTATTTCATTTTTATATTCCACTTTTTCTCTCCAAAGGAAGTCCAAAGTGGCTAATGCGCTTCAAGAAAGCACAGTTAAACTTAGAATTTTTTTTAGGAGTATACATGATCAAGTAATGTTTAGTAGGGATGTGCGTGAATCAATTTTTTTCGTTTTGATTTGTACCCGAATTGAATCACCTGCAATTTCTTTTGGGTCCAAATCTCCCCCCCCCCCAAATCACCTCAGATTCAATTTGTACCCGAATTTTCCAAATCTGAATCGATTTGGGGCAAAAAAGAGGTCCCGGGGCAAAAGAGTGGGGTGGGTTGTAGTGCCATTGGGTGCCTGCTACCTTCAAAGAAATTGGTGAAAGGGATGATTTTTAAAGAATTTTTCAAGTTTGCACATGTTTAAGCTTTTTCCCATGGGGATTTCAGCAGCCCTTTAACTTCACTTGGGGGGCACCAGGGTGGCCAAAAGCGGGTGGTGGAGTAGTGCACATAGGGTGCCAACCACCCCCACACCCACTATCCCATAAGAATATAAGAATAGCCCTGCTGGATCAGGCCTAAGGCCCATCTAGTCCAGCATCCTGTTTCACACAGTGGCCCACCAGATGCCGCTGGAAGCCACAGGCAGGAGTTGAGGGCATGCCCTCTCTCCTGCTGTTAGTCCCCTGCAACTGATGCCCCTGCAACAGTGCCCCAGCCCATGGGGTACTGGGTTTTGTTGTTTCTGAGGTGTTCTTCTGAGAGTAGATTATCTAGTAGCAAATGGATTAAATGTTTGTCTGGGAAAAGTGAGTTATTGTCTGCAGGGAGGGTTGAGAAAGCCCAGCTTTTGGAAGTCTCACAGCTAGACTGCTTTTGGGAGAGACTAGAAATTTTGTTACAAACCAAAATGGATAGATGTAATGGTAAATTCAGGATGCTGGTGGTAGAAGAACTTTAGGAATCAGTAGTGGCAAAACAAGACAATTATCTTGCAGCAGCAATAGCAGCAATAGTCATTGGACCTAGAAGACACTTGGACCTAGAATACTGTTGCATTGCCAGTGATAAGGGTATAGCAGCTGGTCTACAATGAAATATCAGAGGATTCTGCCCCCTGTGGCATTAATTCCTGTCCACAACTGGCACTCAGATTCTTCTGGTTGTTCTACCATAAGTTCTATCTTACTGTACTGAATCTGGTGGACTTATAACTTGTTTAACCACCACTTACTTATTTGATAAATTGTATAACCCCCACTTGATCCTTGGACTGAATGCATCTAACTAATGTTGGAAAATGGCACTGATGTTGTTCACTTGCTATTAATTATATCTGATCGTGTGTATGGACTCTGGAACAGCTGTCTCCTGCACCCCCTGCTTTTAATTCACACAACCAGTGAGGAGAGCACACGGCTCACATCTCTGCTCATATTTGGCTGATTTTGAGTTTGTATACGTAGGCACTTTGCCTCCTGACTTATTCAAGGCATTTAGAAACTGCTCTCAGAAAAATATGCATGGAGCACCTTCCTTACTATCTTGTCACTTAACATGACTAAAATGTGGGTGGATCTTCTCAGATTTCTGAGAATGTCTATCTGTTTATCTAATTGTCAGCCACCTTGAATCTCACAAGAAAGTTGAGATATTTATTTATTTACTTACTTACTTATTCATTCATTCATTCAATTTTTATACTGCCCTTCCAAAATTGGCTCAGGGCGGTTTACAAATAAAACAAAGACAGTTACAATCTATCAACAATTAAAATATAAAATACCATGAAACAATTAAACAATAAAACAGTTTAAAAACCCATAAGATAAAAATTAAATAAAAACATGTTAAAAACACATTAAAATCTAAAAATCGAATCTCAGTTGAAGGCCTGGGAAAACAAGTACGTCTTCAGGGTATTCCTAAAAGCTAACAGAGAAGGAGATGCTCTTATTTCAGCAGGGAGTGCGTTCCAAAGCCCTGGGGCAGACACAGAAAAGGCTCGGTCCTGAGTTGCTACCAAACGAGTTTGTGGCACCCATAGTCAGACCTCTCCAGATGACCTTAATAGGCGACAGGGTTCATGGCAGAGAAAGTGCTCTCTTAAATACCCTGGACCAAGCTGTTAAGGGCCTTATAGTTAATAACTGTTTTTGTTCGGAAACCTATCGGCAGCCAGTGCAGTTCTTTTAGAATTGGTGTTATATGGTCCCGTCGGGTGAACCCTGAGACCAGTCTGGCTGCCGCATTCTGTACCAACTGTAGTTTCTGAACTACGTACTACTATATTAAGTAAATTAAATTTTACTATATTAAATTTTAAATTCTTGATTATTTATATACCATGGTTGTGGAAAAGCATTTGTTATGGCAAAATCTCTTTCCGCATAAGCCAAAATAAATATCATAGTTATAGACTTGTTTGTTTAAAACCGGGTCTCTCCCAAGCCCCATTCAGACATGATAACTAAAGACACTGTACATAGGTACAGGTCTCAGATGGGGTCAGACGTCCCGCCCCAGCTCCGTCACTCACCACCACAGCCTGCCGCTCATGGATACAGTGGCATTTGTCTGAAGAGGTGAGCACTGCTTCCGTGATGGTGGGCACTTATGTGAAAAGGTGGCTGGGGCACCTGGGCCTCCCAATCGCGGAAGCGCCCGCCATCACAGAAGTGATGTTCGCCTCTTCAGACAAACGCTGCTGTATCTGTGAGTGACAGGCTGTGGGGGTGAGTGATGGGGCTGGGGGAGGACTTCCATTAAGGCGGGACTTCCGGAGCAGGACTTCCGGCCCTGTTAGTTGTAATGTCTGAAGAGGACTCCAGTCACATATAAAACATTTTTTTTATTTTTATAGGTAAAAGAGAGCTGAATACTTCCACTTACTTTTCTGTAGCATTTCCCACTCAACCTGATCCCAATGCCCTGGTACTTCCTCCAAGCCAAGCTCAGTTCTGATACTGGAGCTTAGCTGGGGAGAAAAACACCTGTGGGAGATAGCTGTGGGTAGGGCAAGTGACCAGGGCACTCTCCCCCACCTGCATGGCCCTTTCCTTTGTTCTTAAAATCTGAACTCCCCGCTTTTTACACAGCAGGACAGACACATGTTTAAACATGTGGGTCTTGGATGGCGCACATGGAACCCTGGGAAGTGGGGTCTTTTTCAATTATTTCCTTCTAGAGCACTCTTGAACTGCTGAAATGCATTAGGCGCTATTCTCTTTAAGGGGCCCTTGGAACGGATATGGAGTTGGGTAGGGATCTCAGTCCTGCATGGAGGTGTGCATTTGGAATGTTTGCCTCTATATGCTGCCAGCAAGGCTATGCGTATTATTCAGTTTTAGTTATTCACGGATGAAAATTTGCATAGGTCTACAACCTTCAAACTTCTAATCTTGGTCCAAGTGCAAACCCTTTCTAAATGGAAGAGTGGAGTTTGAACTGCAGTTCTCTCTCTGTCCTGCTCCCACTATATCCTGCCGCTAGGGATCTGTGAACCCTGCTGGGTTTTTTAAAATCTTGGTGAAAAGCAACATTACATGCTTGGAGACACTTGTCCTCAAAAATTTATTTTTGCTGACCATTTTGCTATTGTGTATGGTGCCAAGTTCTTGGTTATAATTTTAACCATCTAAAGGCAGACCATCATTGCTCATGATACCATATGCATGAAGTATGCCCTTTTTGGGCAAGGTGATAGAGTGTGTGGTGGTGTCCCAGCGGCAGAGGGTCTTGGAAGATATGGATTATCTGGACCCTTTTCAATCTGGCTTCTGCCCCGGATATGGGACTGAGACTGCCTTGGCCGCTCTAGTGGATGACCTACGCCGGGAGCTTGACCTATGCCAGGAACTAGACAGGGAGAGTGCATCCCTGTTGGTTCTGCTGGACCCCTCAGCGGTGTTCGATACCATCGACCATGGTATCCTTCTGGGCCACCTCTTGAATATGGGAATCAGAGGTATTGCGTTGCAGTGGTTCTGGCGCTTTCTTGGGTAGAGGGTCCAGAAGGTGGTGCTGGGGGACTACTGCTCGGCTCTGTGGCCATTGGCCTGTGGGGTCCCGCAGGGTTCGGTATTGTTCCCCATGCTGTTTAACATCTACATGAAACCGCTGGGAGAGGTCATCCAGGGATTTGGACTGAGTTGTCAGCAATATGCAAATGACACTCAGCTCGATCTCTCCTTGTCACCTGATCCTAGGGAGGCAGTGGATGTCCTGAATCGGGGGCTGGAGGCCGTGATGGGTTGGATGTGGGCTAATAAACTGAAATTGAATCTGGACAAGACGGAGGTACTGTTGGTCAGTAGGAGAGCCAATCGGGATGAGGAGATTTTACCGGTTCTGGATGGGGTTGCACTCCCCTTGAAGGAGCAAGTATGCAGCTTGTGGGTACTATTGGACCCGGCTCTGCTTTTGGAAGCTCAGGTGGAGGCGGTGGCCAGGGGTGCCTTTGCACGGCTTCAGCTAGTGTGCCAGCTGCGTCCCTTTCTCGAGAAGGCAGATCCAGCCACAGTTACCCATGCCTTAGTCATGTCACGGCTGGATTATTGTAATGCGCTCTACGTGGGGCTGCCCTTGAAGAATATCCGGAAACTGCAGCTAGTGCAAAATCCGGCAGCTTGGGTTTTATCTGGAGCTGCCCGGTGGGAGCACATCATACCCATTCTGAAAGAGTTGCATTGGCTGCCAGTTCGTTTCTGGGTCCAATTCAAGGTGCTGGTTTTGACCTTTAAAGCCCTTAACGGTTTGGGCCCGGGATACCTGAGGGACCGCCTGTTCCCAAGGGTTTCTGCCCGCTTGATGAGGTCATCTGAGGGGGTTCTGCTCCAGGTGCCAGCAGTGAGGGAGGCTAGGTTGTCGTGCACTTGGGACAGGGCCTTCTCTGTTGCTGCCCCCAGACTCTCTTGCTGCCCCCAGACTCTCCCGGTGGGTATCCGCTCCTCAGTCTCCATCACAGTTTTTAGAAAGCATGTCAAATCATGGCTTTTTACCCAGACTTTTATATGCTTGTCTCACCTGCTGCTTCTTGTATTTTGTACTGTTTTTATTCTTGTGTTTTAATTTTTTATTAAAAAATCAGATTTGTTTATATATATTTTAGTTCAATATTTTAATGTGTCTTTTTTATAATCTTGTTTTTAAATTTTATTGTGAGCCGCCTTGGGATTTTCTTAATGAAAGGCGGGGTATAAATTTAACAATAAATAAAATAAACAATAAAATGTACACGTTGCTACAAATACCAAGAATATGGAGCATCCTTCCCCATTCTGTGAGGTTGGATTTATTGTACAATATATTCCACAGCATCACTGAGTTTCACACACACACACACACACACACACACACACACACACACACACACACACCATCCCCCACACACCCCATTTTTCCATGCTTAGAACTTGTTTGGGACAACTTTTACAAACCTGTATTCAGTTTGTCTTTAACGACAAATGTGCAATTTTTGCTTCAGGAATAAAACACCATTGATATTTGTTGTATCTTTATTGTGATGTGGATGTAGTACATATCAGAAAGAGCTATGTAGCTAGAGAGCTCAAAGTTCTATGTTCAGCCATATTGATTTCTGTTGGGCACTATAATGTATAAACCAGCCATCAAACTCCTTGAGTTAAGTGAAAATTGTTAATGTGATAATGGAATAATTTAAGTGTATATCAATTTGCAATTTCTGTTTTCTGTTTCAACCTCCTATCCTACCCATTAATACTGCTCCTATCCTACCCATGAAAAACGTGATAATGTAAAGAAGCCAATGATAATCTAGAGGAGCTATATGAAGTCTAGAAGTCTTCTGGCAAAATGCAAGAGGGGGAAGAAATACCCTGAGAATATTTTCCATTTCAGTTTATTTCAAAAATTAATCAAAAGTGAAAGGAGAAACTTGAGAGGAAGACATAGAGGAGAAATAACTTAAACTCATGCTCTTCTTGAAATAGATAAACACTGCTCACAATAAAAAGTAGCCTAATTTTTTAAAAAAAACCCTCTGAAGTACTCCTTATATTTACATTGTGTTTCATAAATGCATGTATTGTGTTTTCTGTTTTTATTTGTTCTTTTCTCTGCTTTGAGTGCCATCTGGCAGAGAATATGGCTTACAAATACAATACAACAAATAAATGCAGTAGTTAATCATAGACAACACATGGAATTTGCTGAAATTGGGCTGAATTTTCCAGATATAAAGAACTAGGGATCATGAAAAAAGGGTCAAAATAGAATTCAGGGGGTTAAAAAACAGTATAGTTTCATGAGCAGTGAGTTGTTGTGTCTCTCAATCCCAGACATACTTTATTAGGGCAATCCAGCTGGTTTGCTATTTCTATCTCCTCATTATCAACACGCTTATGGTATGGCCTCTTCCCCCTCACTTTCAGTGCCAAGAATTTGGCAGAGGCACCAAGCAAGGAGGTCAGAGACTGACCAGGGTGGGGGTAGGGGAAGAATGAAGTTGAAAGTGAAAAAGAAAAAATCCTGAGGATGGAAAACTAAAGAAGGTTTATTTTATCTTGGGGAGGTTCCCACTGTATGGTTCCATTGGCAAACAGTAATTACAGGACTGTGTAATTAATTACTGAACGACAGATACTCTGGGCTTCATTCTCCTGATACTTCATGCTGGTGTTAGGCTGCGGTGACTACATTGATGTCAACAGAGTTAATACCAGTAGCAAATGATGGGTGAATGTTGCCTTTAATTTCTGAAAATGTGATTTGGCATTCTCAGCTGTAAATGTGGATAACATTTGGAATCAAATATAGCATTGTGTTAAATATATATATGCAAGCAGCAAATGAGAGACCTTGCAGTATATGTTGGATCTCTCTCTCTCTCTCTCTCTCTCTCTCTCTCTCTCTCTCTCTCTCTCTCTCTCTCTCTCTCTCTCTGGAAGTGGATGAGAAAATATTCTCTTCTCACACTTCCCTTAGTTTTCATTTCAAATACATTTATGATGCATACTCTGCATTTTTGGCATTTGGTTCTGGCAATAGTGGTGATGCCTATTGCATAGTATTGTTGAACAGGAAGCTGCATTTCATGTAAAAGGATGAAGATAACAGAAGCAAACTTTCATTTTCTAGAAAAGGGGCAATCATTTTCAGTATTTAACAGGATGTATTTCTTTCAACTCTCCCATATTCTCTGTCTCTGTCTGAGAGCTATGTATAATATAGGACTAAAAAACCCACACCTATCCTCCCTGAGTGACAGCTCCCTACCTTGCTTTCATATAATTGTTTTCTTCTGTCATGTTAGCGGCTAATTACTGTTGGGTGCTATCCAGATCCATTAAAATTAATGGGAATTTTGCCATTGAGTCATCAGTTGGCAGTGATGACCATGTAACGCCTCTTAAGTATAAAAAGAATTATTTATTGCACAAAGGAATTGAAGTATTGAATACCAAATTTCCCACAAAGTTGATTAGATATAAACAGTATTACCTCTGGAATAATTTTCTACATACCTTTGTATTAGCACACAATCAATTAATATCTTTTTGGGGGTGCATTTTGTATTGGATGTGCAACTTTTGGGCTGAACTCTTTGGCCATGGCTCCACGCTCCTTGGGTCCTAGCCCTGCCCACTCTGTGTAACAAGATTGTGTCTAGACACAACATGGATAAGGTTACAAAGGAGCTGCCATGGTGCATTTTCTGATGTAGTCCTTGCAAGTCTTCCATCCTTTTGTCACTGTAACAGGTTGTATGAGCAGTTGTGATGCAAGAAATCGATTAAATAAATAAATAAGAAGAATGAATACAGAATTCTCCAGAAGCTTTCACCTTTTGTAGTCCTAGACATGCCTGGTGAATACCAGTAGCAAATGTTGCAGAGAATCTGAATCCCATGGCACCATGCTGTTTGCCCTAAAGCACTGTTTAGTTGCATTGTTTACAAACAAGTATATGTAGGCGGAAAGGAGATGGAGAACATAAACCTTAAAAATAGTAAAAGAAATATTTTACAGAACAAACAAAACAGCGGAGAAGAAATCCTTTCCTGGTTGCTTCCTTAGCTGAACATTATGTGCCCACAATCAGGGTGCAGATAATAGACAGAAGAAAACCGAATGCTTCTCTCTGGGCTGGGATTAGAACCAGGGACCTTTTGGATATAAGGAAGTATGGATGTTTTCAGTAACTTTTTGTGTTTGAAAACAGGAGATGTGCCTGTTGAAAGCTGATGAACCTGGTTTCATTCTTAAACTACTGCTTATAGTTGTTATTTATATACCATTCACAGTAAACTCATGACACTTCTGCCCTTTCACAACAGACACCTAACAATGGAACAGCTTCAATTAAGAAGCAGAACATCAGCCTCTGGCATCTTATTCTGTTGTTCCATCTATTTTGCTAGAGAGAATTCATTTGTTTCTTAATTAAGAAAAACACCAATAGCATGAAAAATCTGCTTATGGTACCTGAATGATAATTAGGTGAAAGGTAAAAAAGAAAACACACACACACATTCCAGTAGCAACCAAAATGAACTTGAGCTGATAAAAATGAACTAAACTAGCCTTGCATAAATCGAGGCTGAGAGAAGTGTACAGTCATTATGGCTAAGACAATATGCAAACTATCTTCAAAGAAATCAAATTGCTAGAGTGTTTTCATTTGCATGTATTAACTATTAACATAATGAGGAGAAGTGACATTGGACCCGGATTGTGTGTCTGTTCAAATTGATAACTCCGCTGCATCTGCAAACAGGCACCCAAAAATCACGCTAGTAGTCAGATCAGTACTGAACTCTGAAGTGTGGCTTGGAGCCCTGAACAAACCTGATGGAGTGATGAATGCAAGGCATCCTTTCTGATGGTGATTCCCTAGCAGAGGTACTAGTTTCATGCCTTAAAGGTACAGATCTCAACTTTTTCATCATCTGTACACTCATTGGTATTGGGAAAAGATCAACTTCAGTATACATAGATTCTCATTCTGCATTTTATTAGACAGCCTTTACTTGTTCTTTTACAACTTTGTGTGCTAGACTTGGATTTGGACAGTCAAGGTTCAGGTTTCATGTCTTCCAGGAACTCATTGCATGGCCCTGGGGAAAATCACTCTCCCTTAGCCTTAGTCTGTAATATGGGAATAATAGCAACCCACCTTTCAGGATGTTGTAAAATTAAATTTAAAGATTATGAAAACACTTTGCAAATTAAAAGTTTTGTTGAAATGATAAATAGTAGCATTATTTGCTTCAGTTATTTATGTGGCAAGTAATCCCCAATATTGCCTCTTTCAGTAGCATCTTCATGCATGAAAACATTGTCAATAAGCACCTGATCAGGCTTGAGCAAAATCTCAGGTGAATTCTGTCTTCTGGCTTGACTAATTAAATAGCTGTTTACAAAGTTCTTTTACAACGTTAGTACAATTACCGTTACTTCCTCAGATGCTTAAGTACTACAATGATACGGCCGTATGACTATTTAAATACCATGGCATATTTTTTGAAAACAAGTTTTTAAAAAGCATCCTGTTCCTTTAATCCCCTCCCTCCCCTTAAACTGGAAGTCTCATTCTAAGATATGCTTTCTGTTTTCTAAAAGGAAGGAAAGTAGTTATTTTTGGGAGGATGGATGCATGAAAGAAACATGAGGTACAGTAACAGAAATTATCCTGGAAGTTCAGGGCATATGATAAGTGGAAAGCTCTGGGGAGAAGATACTGGCATTGTTGAATGTGTAGGCATTTAGTGTGGAAGTTTTCTACTGTCCCACTTTTCCATCTGCCTTGGGACTCTGACAAAATGGTGGCAACCTCTGCTTTATTAAAAATTCCATGTCTGAATTCCATCTGTGACAGTAAGCAGGCCTTCCAGAGGGCAAGAAGGATTTCCCCCATGGCTATACCTGATTGCTTTGTGCATCTGTTTGTTAATCTAAAAATCCAGCACTCATACTGTAGCAAAAAGCTTGAATTCTATAAATATATGAAAGGAATCCATCAGGCAGGCTTTTATAAGTTAAAATAGTGGAACATCTGTGTAGTTCATTACTTTATACACGGTCACCACAATAGTTTCTCATATATACAGTGAATACATGTGCAGTTTATAAAAAAGAATGCAACATATGTACCATATTTCATGCTTGATATGGATGTGAAAGTGCTTTTCATTAATAGATTAGATGCCGGTAGCATGGTGACAGTGTAGCAAAACACAGACTGTTTTGCATTCATTAATGACTCACAGAACAGCTGCAGAATTGAATTTTAAGATTTTTATGTTACTCAAACGGTATACTACAATGAAAAGTAAGTTCCTGTTTGTTAATTTTTTTTAAGCCCAAAGGAAGATTTAACAATACACTAGGGCATGTTGAAAGTGTTATAAGGTTTACTTTACTAAAGGGTAAATATTTGTTTTGAGTCCTATTATTATTATTATTATTATTATTATTATTATGCAACAGTGATGATGATGATGATGATAAAAATAAAAATTATTTTTTAAAAAATTAAAAAGATAAAGATTACTCTGATTTGTATCCAAAAGTGTATTGCATGAGTAGAAAGATAGTTTTACTCATGCAAGTGTCCCCGTCATTTTTACTAATTTCTGCTCCTGCTGCAGAACCCATGCTCCTTCCTACACTGTACTGGAGGGTTACCAGTCTGCATGAGTGGATTGGCCATTGGGGGTCAAGCAGTGGGTGGGAAAGCCTCATTGTGCAAATGGAACTCCATTTGTGCTCCTTTGGATACAACCCCACCATATGACTTCATAGGGTACAGTCAGTCACTTTTTGTCAGGTCCTGTTGTGTTGGGAAAAGTAGCAAATGTATTAGCACATGTATGCACCCCATTGCAGGGAACCTGCTTCTCTAAGGTACACTCGAGAATAAAGCCCAAAGCACAATTTTGGGCTTTATTCTCTTATCTCTCTGTTATGTCTCTCTTCATATATAAATGCATAGAAGAATATACACACAACCTGTTTCATCCCATCACATCCCATAAGAAGCAATACCAAGAAATTCCGCACTAACTAGAGCACCACTGTTCATGTTTTTTCCATTGCAAAAGTTGGCCATCTATTTTTATCCCTCCATTTCTGATTTTGATTCATTACTATTTCTTATAAAATGAATACTTATTTTGTTTAATGTCTTTTGGGTTGCTTCTTTCAGAGGCTTTCTCAGGATTCAGCTATTCTACACAAATTAATACTGTAAACAAATTCCAATAGATGAGTAAAACTGAATGCTCCCTCCCCATTGCTGTGTTGATTTTCCCCAACCTACCACTTATTGGTACTTCTACTAATTTTATTGGAAGATTTGCTGCTTTCAGCATGTTTTAGTAAGAATTTTTATGTGCTCTTGTGTACTGTTAGTTCAGGCCTTGAAAAATGTTATCTACGGGGCAGTGGGGGTGAATTTACGGCTTGCTGTAAGCAATGCCTGTCACTCCAGATTCCATGTTTTGCTTGCTCCTACCTTGCTTGCTAGCTCTGCCTCCTGGTTTTGTCTGTCTGGCTCAGGTAGGTGATGGCCAATATGATTAGGAGGACTAGGAAGAGGCAGTAACTTGCCCCCACCTTGCTTGCTCATTCCTATCCCTGGTCATGTCTGCTGCCTGACTCAGGCAACATGCTTAAATTTCCAGGCATCATGATGAGCTGTCGCCTGGAAATGATCAATTCCTGTGTTCATTGATCTTTAGTTTCATATTCATGAAACATTTTTTAGTTTCATATTCATGAAACTAAAGGTGCCCCCATGGGTTCTACTGTCTTCAGAATTTTATTGTGAACACTCATTCTGATACCAAATGTTAGGGTTGGGTTTGGGTAGGTCTGCCTGTTGTGCGCTGCATTACTGCCTGTCCCTGGCTCAGTAGACTAGACAAAATAACTCAGAGGTACACAGAGGAAGGTTACATATTTAATGTAGGGTGGTATTATTTGGTGTTCGTCTTATAGCACGCTTGCTGCAAAGGTTGGCTGCCATTGAATTATGGGGTCCTTCACTTAAAGTCCAGGAATTATTGTTTATTATTGTTTATTGTTGTTTATAATAAACTGAAGCTGAATCCAAACAAGAGGTTCTCATTGTTGGGGTTTGTAATATGCAAGATGGGACAGATCTTCCTGCTCTGGACGAGGTTACACCCCCGCCCCTGAAAGAACAGGTTCGTAGCTTGGGAGTGCTCTTGGACCTGTTCTCACCCTGGTGCCTCAGGATGAGCCTGTGGCAAGGAATGCTTTTTACCAGCTGCAATAGAGTCAACAACTCTGCCTGTTCATTGAGGAGAATGACCTGAAAACAGTGGTACACCAACTGGAAACATCCAGATTGGACTACTGCAATGTGCTCTGTGTAGGGCTGCCTGTGTACATAGTTCAGAAACTTAAATTAGTTCAAAATGTGGCAGCCATATTGGTCTCTAGGGTACCCTGGAGAGACCACATTATGCCTATTCTTAAATAGTTGCACTGGCTGCTGATATGTTTCTGGGCAAAGTACAAAATGCTGGCTATTAACTTTAAATCCCTGAATGGCTTAGGTCCGGGCTACCTGAGAGCATGCTGTTCTCTACAAGATCTCTACCGCTCATTGAGATCATCAGGAGGGGTTCGTCTTCGGGTGCCTCTAGTTCATCTGGTGGCGACTTGGATCAGGCCTTCTCAGTTGGCACCTCTAGGTTGTGATACACGCTCCCTGTGGATATAGTTCTCTTCCTTGGAGGCTTTCAAGAGAGCCTCACAGGCCCATCTTTTTAGCCTTGCTTTTAATGATATCTAGTTTTAATTTTCATTTTAATCTGCTTTTAAATGGCTTTTTATTTTAATTATATGTTTTTTTATCTTAATGATTTTTAAAAAAATATAATGACATTTACAGTCTGCTGCTCAAAGTATTTTTTAGATAAATATTGTCCTATTTAATTACACTGACCAACATTTAAGCTCTGTGTTATATGTGTTAATTTATATTGTTAATTAATAATTTGTAATTTTGGATTCTACCCTGATGACTTTAAAATAATGTTTTTTGCAGCAGAAAAGTGTTCAAATTATCCCTGTAACTGCTGAGGATCCTGTCACAGATAATTTTGATCTCATTGGTTGCACCTGAGAGATGTGTGGAGATCTGTGAGAGTTCCAGGAAAGGGAACAAAAAAAAAAAAAGATGGGAGGTGACTAGACTTACGGAATAATAAATTGAAATAAATGCATGTGTTTATGACTTTAACTTGACATACTAATTAATTCTCCATATCCCTAGATATTTATTATTTTAACTTGATAGTAATTTATTCCTCATATTTTTATGGATACTGTGGTAATCAGCTAGGTTCAGTTCTGATGTGGATATTATTGTTTTGCTAGCGTGGACAGTTACTTCAAATCTTCCTGTTATTCAGTTCTATCCAATTACCTTCTGTCAGGGGGAAAATAATCAGCTAAATGCAAAAACTCCTGTGCAAGCTTGGTAGAAAGAAGGATAAATACTAGGCAGTGTATATGAGTTCCTATCCAGCCTGAGAATAGCATCCCTCCAGTCGTTACTGCTGGTGTCTGCCTTTTAGATTGTGAGTCATTTTGGGACAGGGAACCATCTTATTTATTTATTATTTTATTTTCTATATAAGTCACTTTGAGAGAGATTTTATTAAGCGGAATATAAGTATTCGTAATAGAAGTAGTAATTGTTCAAATATCTGTCATAATTGCATTGTTCTTAAAGTATGCACATGCTAAGGAACCTTTGAATGTGCATTCCTATTCACTGGGATAGGTGGGTTTGTAGAAGAAGGACCAGAGCTCGGTGGTAGAGTATATGATTTGTGTGCAGAAGGTCCCATGTTCCATCCTTGATATCTCCAAAGAGAACTGAGAAAGACCTTCTCTCAAATCCTAAAGAGCTGCTAGTCAGTGCAGATAATATTGAACTAGATTGATGAATAAGCTGACTCTGTATAAGGCAATTTTAGGTGTCCAAATCAGCAGTCTGCAACTCGTCAATAGACATGTGCAAGCTCTACTGCTGTCAGTAGACATGTGCATGTCAATACACATGTGCAAGCTCGACTGTTTCTGCTGCAGTCCTGTGAATATTCATGTACTTGTGTCACTGATGGCAATGGCAGTCACCAATGAAAATAGTGAATAAATTGGCCGTGTGAGAGCTGGAGTTACTCATTGCTTCTTTAAAGCCTGACTTTTTCAATAAAAAGCCCATGTAGGAAGTCTCAATACATTTCAAATTTACTTACTTAATTTACTAAATTTACTTAATAAGTCTAGCAAGAGCAGTAAGTTTTCAGATGCAAAACATTCAACCTTAGGTCAAAAACCAGAGTGTCTTCTTTCAATTCTCTTGCCTCTTGTTTAAGTTCTTTTACCTCTTCCAGTTCCTTCATCATTAATCTGAAAGGACATATTTTTATTGTGTATTGTTCCCCCTTGTCCATGTTCCTTGTAGATTTTTTCTCTTTCCCTTTCCTTTTAGGCTGATTCCCTCTGATTGTAAACATAACCCACAAAGCCAGCACTTCCACAAATACTCATACACACACTTCAGCCTTTCAACACAGTGCTACAGCAAAGAGATGAACACTTCACCCATTGTCAGGTGGTTCTGGGGTTGACCAGGGACCCTGGATACTAACATTGGGACCAAATCTGATGAGCTATTGTGGTTTGTGTGTGCTTAGGAATCTTTTCAGGCACAGAAGGGAATAGAGGCTGGCATCCAGACTGAATCTGCTCCGGGGCATAGGGAGCTTGTGTTGGTGACTCCTTGTTTCACTGCTGTGTGTGTCCCAGTCATACCTGCTCCATCAATGTTGGTATGGCGAGTACCCAGAAGGGGTCACACAGCCTTCTCCTGCTCCTTGCCAGCCTATGCTTTGTTGCTGGCTTGGTGCTTTCTTTCTTTCTCTCCTTTGCTTGGAGCAAAGGAGAGAAAGAAAGCACTCCTGCTGACTGGGAAGGAGCAGGCAAGAGAACATGTCTCGTGCTTCCAACTGGTGAGTGTTTTGTTTGCCAACTGGGTATGGGAGGAGGATAACGGGGTGCCCTGGGAAGTGGCAAGGGGGTACCATGGTGACCCAGGACACCCCCCCTCCCTGTCCAGTGGTGGCTATGCTGCTGTCTGCACCAATGCACCAGGGTTTTCTATTGCACAAAAAGAGGAAAGGTGATTTTCAGCAATCCTCTCTTTTCTCTGCAGCTGCCTGTGCCTCCCATACTATGCCCCTATGTCTACCACCTCTCAGTCACATAATTTTGAGAGGCAAAAGCAGCTGCATAGAGGAAAGGAATCTCCAGAAGTCAAACCCTCCCCTCATCCCTCATGTGACAGAAATATCTGGTGCATCAGTGCAGGTTTAGTCTGGATGTGGGCCAGCGTGTGCAACATCAGCCCCTGCAACCGACGGCTATTTGGAAACCTCCAGATTCACCAAACCTAATATACTGTAAGTACTAGCAGTCTAGCCTTCTGTGCTTGTTCAGACTGTGCTTTTCCTTGGCAGCTCTAGCCATGACCCTGAGGGATCCTGATCAAGAGAATACACTCTCCATGCCATGCCGGTCTTTGCCCTGATACAGAGTGGGGGGTACTACAAACTGTAGTAGCTGTCCTATCATGAGCTCCCAAACAGATGTCTGAAAACTCCATTGGTTACTTGTTTCCATGATGGTTTTCTTTTTTCAGTTTTAAAATAGATTGAGGTCAAGTTGTTTGGGGGAAAGTTTAATAGTGTAATATACAATTGCAATGTAAACTGTCAAAATGGCAATAACATTTTGTAGAGGTTAAAAGATCATGAAGGGTAACTGGAACATTCTATAAAAATTACTATAATATGTATGATTTGCACCTTTTAAAATATGTTTATAGTCACAGGATTAAATGATGTTCCCTGAAGGGAAGTGGAGAGGATTTAATCTTATTCACTACAATGAAATCCCATAGTTTCAAAGAAGATCTAATTAAAAAACAATAACAGTTCTTTTTGGTTAAGGTTAAGATTCTAACTGAGCTGATTAATGGTGTTTAACAAATGCTTTTTAAAGGATTTATTAAAGTGAATGACTAATATTATATTAATATTAAATAGTTTTGTCTGTCTTATGCAAGACATGTTTATTACATAATAACAATCCAGCATGGAGTTAGGTGCTTATAAATCCTATCAGTTTCTTTGGGAATTAAGGCTACAGTCCTTGCATACTTACTTGAAAATGTCTCTTTTAAATAAATGAAGTTTACTTCAGAGTAAATGTAGTTGGGATGCAAGTGTATTTAACTGTGTGCGGGATTGCAGCCAGTAGCGATGATATGGAGCCATCTGTGCATTCAAGGTTTCAACCCAGGTGAACTAATTTTTCATAGCTTACATGAGAGGAATCCTGGTTAGTAGTTGCACAATCATATAGTGAGGCTGTTCTCACAAACAGCCTAACTCAAGCTAGGGATGCCCAGCTGGGTTAGGCTGCATGTGAGAACGGCCGGGATTGCACCCGATCCTGGCAGGGCAGTGCTGCCTAGTCCCTCTAGGCCAGGCCTAGTCCCGCCTAGCCCATCTCTTAGCCAGGGTTAAGGGCTTGTGTGTTCGCTAGGGCTATGTTTAGCCCCAGCGGACTATAAAACGAGCGCCTAGAGACCCTGTCTCCTGGGGGAATCCCTCAATGCATCATGCATGTCACACAGCCAATTGTGGGATCTCCAGAGGCCGGAATGCATTGTCTTGGCCTCCAGAGCTCTGCACTGCAAGTATGCAGTGCAGATCGTCTGGGAGCGGTTTGTACTCCCAGCAAGTTCACAGCTATCAACTGGGGTGAAGGTGAGTTTTACTAGCCTCCTCCCCCCCCTCCTCGCTGCCCTGCCCTGCCCACTTGGTCATGTGAACAACCTCACAGTCTGACATCCTGATGAAATTATTCAATGGAAGTCCTATTGAAATTAAGTAATCATTTATAGTAACTTCTGAGTGGTACTACTGAGTAACGGTCTGGATGTCAGTAACAGCCATTTAGATCAATAAGATTTAGATTAAAATAAAATCTTACATCTGCAATTATGGTATATTTTGGTAAACCAAAATGTAAATCAATCAATCAATCAGTCAATCTATTTATCTATCTGTCTATTCTAAGAGCTTTCTTTAGGAAAGGCCAGAACAGCTCCCGTGGTTCACTGGATGGTTTTCCATCCGGGCACTCATCATGTCCATATCTACTTAGCTTCAACACTTTGGTGCCCCTGGACCATTTGCTAGCTAATTAAATAAGACTTTATTCCTTATATAAGAGAATTATATTATTGAAGACAACTTAAACATTATATTAACTTATGCTTAATCAACTGTGGTACTAACTATTATTTGTTCATTGTTTTGGCTTCAGTCCAGTGTTGTACTCAGTTTTTATTTCATCTCACCATTGCAGATTAAATGTTTGGAAAAGAGGGGCATCTCCTTATTTATTTTGGTTCTGCAGAAGACGTACTGAGGCATCTTAAAAAAACAATCCACACTTTAGTTTGCAAACATCATCAGAGCTTATCTTGTAACTATCAGCAAACTCTGACCCTGCAATGAAAAACACATTTATTTAAAAAAAAAAAAAAGACTGTTAAAGGTTGATTGTGACAGTTACTTACTCTGGTGACCATTTTTTCGAGATGTAGCAGACTTTAAACTAAGCAAGCTTTCAGTTGCAATTCCAAGACATGAATATTAAAATGAGAATGACATAAAATATGGATGCTAGTGGTTCTTTTTATATTTTGGAAGAGGAAATGTGATTAAGATATACTAAAAGGAAATCTATACAAATGAAGCAAAATTGTTAAAATATTCAAATATGCCATATTGTAACAAGGAAGCACAGTATTGCACTGAAATCAGCAATAGAACAGCTGTGTTTTAAAGGACAGTACTTTGAATGTCACTTGACAATTTGCTTTCAATTAGAAGTAATTTACAGGAAGATGCCCACAAGCTAATCTTTACAGGATAATTAAGTTCCATTTTCTTTACTTTTAATTAAAAAGCAGAAAAGATTTAGCTGATCCATAAAAAATGTTCTGTTTAAACATTCATCAGACTTCACACTCTCTTTTTTTTGTTATTTGTTGTAGCAGATGTTATCAAAACTGCAGTTTGCTCTGTTTTAAACCCAGAATACTTGGTAAGTGGGATGCAGAGTTGCAGTAGGCGTGTACAGCTGAGGTATGAGTGTTGAACATCTGTATATTTAAATAGTTCCTTGTTCACTGTATATTATTTTTCATTGCAATGATTAAAAGTAAGGCTGCAGTGTAATTGTATGCAGAGTGCTAATTCTTGGCTATTTGTTTATTTTAATTTTCCATAACACTGGTGAAAGATGTTACATGGCTGTACCACTGATTGAGAATGTGAAAAATATATTCAAGTTTGAGCTTTTTCTAGATGCTGTTTTTTGAGGTCCAAAAACAACCATTCATATTGTGTCCTACTTATTTTTTTGAAAGAAGTATGACATACTGGAATGATTGCTGCATCAGAACAACCATACAAACTGATTCTAATATTATGCAGTGGTTTTTTCTTTTTCCTCTTTTAGAGGTGCTACATTTTCACAATGACTTTGAACTAGAGCGTGGGAAAGCCTCTTATTTATTTAATCTATTTATTTAAAATATTTATACCAGAGATGTGTTTGGGGCAGTCTCCAAATTTGAAAAATGAAAAATAAACTGTTGACCCCATTCAATATCACAAATAATTTTTGAAACTTCCATCAGTTTCAGCAATTCACAGTACTTTGGAGAAGACTGTTTAAGGTGGTTATTTGAATCAGTGTTCTGTGGACACTATGCAAGCATTCAATAATCCCATGTTTTTCCTTTTGGGTTGCTTTTGCTTTGCAAAAATATTGATGAATCTCAAAAGTTCACAAAATAGATTGGTACCAATAAAATAATTTTCCATGTTTTTAAGCTGCAAAATGCTTACTTGTAGTAAAGTACCTTCCATTAATAGAGAACATTTTGGTTGTAAACTGCTCTGAGCATCCTTTAGGCTGGAGAGGCATGCTAGAAATGATAAATTATATGCTAGAAATGTCAAATAAAATGATTGATAAATATAGTTACCTTACAATAATGTAGATATTTTAACATAAGCAACTACGACCCCTTTAAAAGCAAATTGCTGTGGAATCCTTTTGTCACACACCCTTACAAAACCTATGTGTTAGATCCCAGTTGTTACCATTTTATAAATGGGAGAAATTGCCCTCAGCTAAATTACTGGCTAAATTGGTATTTGAACTCAAGTCTGACAGATCAAATTCCAACACATTCTACTTCAACACACCTCAGAGATGGCCAAAATATAAGGTTGGAAAAGGTGTTTGAGGTTACATTGTGATATTTCCAATACAATAATATCGGGGCCTGCACCAAAACCGTGGTGTACCAAGAACCTTCGAAGATTCTGAGGTCATTCACACAATCAAAAACTGTGTTCTTCCCAGGTTTGGGAGCACAGACAGCTTCCAAACAGTTTTTGATTGTGTAAATCAGTGATTCTCAACATTGGGTCCCCATCTGTTATTGGACTTCAATTCCTATAATCCCAATAACAGTCCAGTAACATCTGGGGACCCAACGTTGAGAATCCCTGGTGTAAATTACCTCACTGTGTTGCTGATCTCTGGATCTTCTCAGCCTTGCAAACTCCAGGCAAACTGATCCAGGAAATCATATATCCCAGTTGCCATGCATCAGTTAGATGTTACTACTGGGAATGAATAGTTTCAGTAGCTCTGTGTAAGGATCCACAAATATGCAGCACCCTACTCCCAGCAATTGTTCTTTTTCTGACCTGTTGTAGACATGTTGCCAGAGGAAGACAACTGGCCAATTCACACCTAACATGCCAGGGGTTTGCTGAGGATTTGTCTATCTGCCTTTAGGTAGGTAGGTGGGAGGGAAGGAAGGGTTATGTCAGCATAGCAGAGGACCTTTCTGGAGAGTATAGGTGAAACTCGGAAAATTAGAATATCATGCAAAAGTCCATTAATTTCAGTAATGCAAATTAAAAGGTGAAACTGCTATATGAGACAGACGCATTACATGCAAAGCGAGATAAGTCAAGCCTTAATTTGTTATAATTGTGATGATCATGGCGTACAGCTCATGAAAACCCCAAATCCACAATCCCAGAAAATTAGAATATTACATGGAACCAAGAAGACAAGGATTGTAGAATAGAACAATATCGGACCTCTGAAAAGTATAAGCATGCATATGTATTCAGTACTTGGTTTGGGCCCCTTTTGCAGCAATTACTGCCTCAATGCGGCGTGGCATGGATGCTATCAGCCTGTGGCACTGATGAGGTGTTATGGAAGACCAGGATGCTTCATTAGCGGCCTTCAGCTCTTCTGTATTGTTTGGTCTCATGTCTCTCATCCTTCTCTTGGCAGTGCCCCATAGATTCTCTATGGGGTCAGGTCAGGCGAGTTTGCTGGCCAATCAAGCACAGTACACTGTATACTTTCCAGAGGTCCGATATTGTTCTGTTCTACAATCCTTGTCTTCTTGGTTCCATGTAATATTCTAATTTTCTGGGATTGTGGATTTGGGGTTTTCATGAGCTGTACGCCATGATCATCACAATTATAACAAATTCAGGCTTGACTTATCTCGCTTTGCATGTAATGCGTCTGTCTCATATATCAGTTTCACCTTTTAATTTGCATTACTGAAATTAATGGACTTTTGCACGATATTCTAATTTTCCGAGTTTCACCTGTATGTTTAAAGTTTAAGCATGCAGGCCTCTTTGACTACTGTTTTTTTGTTTAAGAATAAAAAATTAGCATTGTCACTACTATTGAATAATACAATGGCCATGTTCTGAATAATACATTTTTCTGAATAATACAATGGCCATATTCTCATGACCTACACTATCATAGTTAAAGGTTTTAACTATGATTAGCAAGCCAGATGTGCTCCTGCAGAGTGTGGCATGAGAACCCATGCTTACGTGCTGATTCTAGTCCTGCTGCTATGGTTAGCTAAGATACCATGGTGTGCAGCTCATAGTCTGTGATAGGTCAGACGGTGGTGTTGGTGGACTACAGTATGATCAGCGCTAAAGTTTAGGATTCTTATATCACCCTCTGCAGAAACACATCTGGCTCCTGATCGTTGTTAACCTTTTAACTATAATCACATGGGTCATGAGAACTCAGCCAACTTATATATCTAAATGTAATAAAATCCATGAAGACTTTTCTTCATCAGCCTCAGTAAAGGCATGATGAATGTTTGAATGTTGTTTGACTTGAAATAAAAATGATATTCATGACAAATCATTATATTTTTACTACATTGGTATCCTGCTCTTCATTCAACAAGCTCAGGACTGCATTTGTGGGGATCTTGTTCTATTTTTACAAGGCAGGCTAGGCTAAGAGTTATTGAGTGGCTCAAGCTTGCCCAGGAAGCTTCATGACTGACATGGGCTTAGATTCTAGGTCTTTCCTAGTTTCAATCCAAAACTCTATCCACTATATCATACTTTATAAGCAGTGCTAAAGTAAAACAATGAGCAGGAAAGCTCATTCTAAACACTACAATATTTCTTGGCCTAGCAATAATTTTATTTCATGATGTGATGTGTATCTTTGCAAGATTGGACTTTTTTTCAAGGCTATGGGTATAAATTTTGCTTTGTTCAATGTATAGGTGAGAAATGCCATTTGATATAATAATCCTTAATTAAATGCAGTTCCTCCAGCAAATGACTTGCTGGTAATAACTGTATTTAAAAATAACTTTGTATCCTAAATCTACCTTGTGCAGTTTTTCAATTTTGTGTTACAAGATGTCTCGAAGTATGACTTGTCTGATTGGGAAAGCAGGAAAGTGGGAACGGGGGAGGACTAATGGAATTCAGACAAGCAATAATTAGTAGGCCAGAAGTAGGGCAATTTTAAAAATGATTCATGGCAAGTAGGAATGAGACATTTACATTCTAAGAATTAATTATGGGAGTTGTCTAAATTATGAGGCGAAAGCAGAAGTGCAGGGAACAGAATGTGGTTCAGAGACAATTTCATATATTGTATTGTATTCTGTGCAAGAAATTAGTAAAGATATTTGATGCAAATCATATAATAGAATTTAGAACAGGAATGTACAGAATTCATGCTTAGGGAATTTTCTTGTTTTTGTTTTTAATATACCAGAGCTCTGTGGATAACCAGCTATAGTCACAAAATAATAGTTTGTGGTAGGGATGTGCATGAAATGGATTTTGCATTCTGTTTCAAGCTCGAAATGAAACAGATGGCCGAAATGTTTCACTGGAAGCAGCAGTCGGGTCAGCTGTTTCAACAAAATTGAAACGTTTTGAGTGTTTCGGCCATAGGATCCTGTGGGAGTTTTGGAGAAAGGTTAACAAATGTTTTACAAATTGCCCACTTGCCCATTTCTTTTGTGGATTGGTGGTAGGTAGCACCCATCATGCCCTACCACACAACCCACTTGGGTGTCTCTAGGAACTACCCATGGGGAACAGTGGGGTGTTTCCAGTTTCCCCAGTGTTCCCTATGGTCAGAGCAAGCTGTACTCACAGAGTGCAGTGCACACAAGTTTTGCATTCCAATTTGCAATACATTTTGCAACCTTGCCTTGAAAAACACTGCAGATATACACATTAAAAGGGAATCTGTCCTTCTAAAACAGAACACACATTTCAAACACAGTCCAAAAATGGCCCAGAAAGAATAACTGAGCCAGAATCCACTGCCAGCCACTGTGCCTGCACTGCAGTACCATCACTGGCACAAGTTGTTCTCTCACACACAATTATGACTCCTTACAATACTTCCTAGTATTGTAACAGCCGCCATGACAGCAGCCTTACTTAGCAGCAAGCATAGCCATAAGCTCAACTAGAGCAACTTCAGCCATTTTTTGACTGAGTACATCTTGCTATGCAGATTGCAGAGCAGACCAGAACAGTGGGTAAAGCACAAGTCAGTCAGTCAGTCTTTATTGTTACGACTAAAACAAAAAGAACAAGTTAGTCTCAAGGCCAGATATGGACCTCATCACTGCAATCACCAATAAATATTGCACAGAGACACACACACAGAGAGCTGCCACTGTTGATTTCTTACCACAACCCTGAGGTCATTCAAATAATCAAAAACTGTGTTCTACCCAGGTTTGGGAACTGTGTGTGCTCCCAGTTTTTGGTTGTGTGGAAGCAAGGTAAGAGGAAAACCTGGGTAGAAGTGATTGTGTGGATGCAAAATAGGAGGAAAATCTACCCAACCTATCACACACCATTTCCAGGGGAGTTTTGACTAGGGCACAAATGCCTATGGTGGTTCCATTTAGCACCCTTAGAGTGGTAGAGGGGGAGGAGGTATGACCAGGGGAAAGTTTTTTTATGTTGCTTAGACATATAACTTTGTTATAGATGTATGTAAGTTTGTTTAGAAGCTGTGCTCTAGTAGCTTCCTTCCCAGAACCTTGTAGTAATTTATGGAAGTGCTAAATCCATTCTCTGTCAGGAGAGTTACTCTTCCTCCAGATCAGAGAGGTCATTTTGACTCAATGCTGGCAGTTTGTTCCATTATGTTTTTATGCAAATGCTGTGATATATGCCATGATATGCTCAGGAGTCAGGATGCCATGGATGAGGTATTTTAGGGTCATAGCTCTTCCCTTCAAGTTGACCCATTCCTCTCAATACTGCTACATAGATAATAGGATTTTATTGTGCAGTAGCTCAAGGGTTTCAGCTGAAGTGGAGAGACATGTTACACAACTGCAGATATGCAGTTTTGGTGAAATTAGTGGCTGACATCCAGACTAATGAATCACCAGTGCTATGGGAGAAGCACCAATGCTTCTGAGGAGTTCAGCTAACTCGACTTCACCACTTATGCAGCTGGTAGTGGTGGTGGTGAATTTCAACAACCTCCCCTTCCCCTGGAAACACTCTGTGCTACCCAAAACACATGTCCCTGAGGTCTGCATAACCCTCAGGGACAAATTTTTGGGTGACACAGAGTGCTTCCAGGGGAAGTGGAGATAGTTGAAATCCATCCCCAAATTGTGCGAGTTCCAGTGCAGTGTCATTCTGAAATTCTTCAGAAACACTGGTGCTACACCAGCAGTATAGGAGAAGCGTCAGTGCTTCATTAGTCCAGAAGTCAGCCAGTGACTATATATTCAGTTAATGTATATATTTACTCTGAATGACATAGACTGCATCAGCTTTAGGAGGTTGAGGTGTTTGAGTGCCTTGCTTGTAAAGGGGAATCAAGTAATGGTTCCCCTTTACAAGCAAAGGGAGATTCCCTACTTATAAAGAGGTTCGAGGGATGGGCAAGAGGGCAACTTATCAGTGGCTCCTTGGCAGTGGCGGAACCTCTCGGCCCATGTATCAGGGATGTGCACAAACCTGTTCTGAGGCCCTTTCATGGGCCTCAGAACAGGTTCAAACACAGTGGGGCGGTTCGAAGTTTGAAGCTGGGGGGGGTGCCACTTTAAGGGCGGGAGAGGGTGCACTTACCCCTCCCCCTGCTTTCCCCCCATCAGTGCTCATTTTCCATAAAAGTCTTCGGGACGGTAGTGTACCTCCCTGCTGCCCCTTCCCCCTCTTCGGCTGGAAGTATCAGATGCACATATGCATGTTGCACGCGTGCACATCAGACGGTGGTGCACATGCACACCCGGTACTTCCGACCACTTCTGGCATAAGAGGGGGAAGGGGCGGCAGGGAGGTACACTGCTGCTCCGAAGGCTTTCATGGAAAAAGAGCACTGGTGGGGGGAAAGTGGGGGGAGGGGTAAGTGCACCCTTAAAGTGGCACCTCCCACCCCGTCGAGCCACCTCTGCCCAGTTCCGTGCACATCTCTACCATGCATGCATGGAGGCCATTTACATCACCATTCAAATTTGAATGGTGACGTAAATGACCTCAACACATGCGCAGTGGTCATGAAAATGGCCTCCGTGCATGCGTGGAGGCTGGAACTAGGCCGCCCGCTGGCCCATGGTGTCTGAGTGGCCCTTCTGGTAAGGTCAAGAGGGGCCACTGGCACTGGTAAAGTGCCTTCTCTTCTGTTGCTCTCCCACCCCTCAAACCCCTTTATAGGCAGGGGATCCCTTTTGCTTGTCAAGGGAGTCCTTACTGAATTCCCCTTTACAAGCATAGCCAAAATAGTTGAACTGGCAGTGCTGGTAAGGTGGTCTCTTGCTTGTCCCTCCAACTCCTTTATATTATACATAGGAATCCCCTTTGCTTGTAAAGGGGAATCCTTACCAGATTCCCCTTTACAAACACAGCTGAACAGGTTGAACTGGGTTGATCCAGTTCGATCCCAACCAGGTGCAGTCCAGTTCAAATTTGGACCGGCCCCTTTTTCTGGGAGGTTGGTCTGGTTAGAGCTTGAACCGGTCGAACTGGGCCTGTTCCAGTTGAACTGGGTTAGATTCAAACTGGTTCTGCACACCCCTAATTTCTTCCATTTTTGTTAATGTTTCCATTTCATTTTTAATTTGCTTTTTAAAAAAAGCTATCATCAGTTTAGCTTCAATGTGAAACAAAACATTTAAACATTACTTCTTAGAAGTTGCTGAAAATATAAATATAAAATATCGTCAATATTATTTAAAACTACTGTAAAAAAAAACCCCTGAGGACTGCTTACATTGCACACTCCACAATAAATGTAAATTTCCTTTTGTGATAAATGTTAAATGCCCATTTAATGGCATTAAGCATGTTACAAAGTTTGGGGATGGGGATGATAGATTCCTATATTACAGTCAATTGACCAGCTGAATAAACACCATACAAAAATCACCATCCATGACAATTGAGAAAAGAGGGTACTTACATCAAGAGGGTATCTCTTTACAAGTTTTACATGCTACAAAAAGAAATTTTTGCCACATATAGGGAAACTAAATCATTATAATCAGATAACAAATACTGAAGACAAAACATGTCGATATGGCCGAGATAATTTACTACAAGTGGAGAGGTAAAACTATTATGAATATCCTTATAAAACAGGCAATAAAGTAAAGCGTGCGGTTATCTTGATGGCTCTGGTACCACAGGGGCATAACCGAGCTATGTAAGGAATTTTCTTGTATCTCCCCTCTAACACCACTGTAGGGAGCACATTGAATCAGGCAAGAGTCAAGGCTCTTCTAAATTTTGCCATCGTTAAGTGACTTAAATAATTTGCTGGGTTTAAAGGGAGTTGGATAGATAGAAACACATCTCTTGGAAGGCTTACAAAGAGGCGAGTCTCACAATCAGTGAGACCCACCTCGAGAGGGTTAGCGGGGAGAGCGGGCTGCAGACAAGCTGGGAGGCAGCCCTGGGCGGCCGGATCGGCCGGCCACATGACTGCCGGCTCCGTGACGGAGCCGGTGGGGGCTGGGGGGGGGATCAGGGGCCGTGCGGCTCCCGGAAACTCCAGTATGCCCTCTGTGAGCTTGCAGGGCATGCTGGAGAGACCCCCGAGCTGGGAGGCTGCTTTTTAGCCTCCTGGTCGGGGGTCTTCTTGTGAGTTGCCGTGGCAGCAAACAATCCGTTAACCCTGATTAGCCGAGCGCTCGCTCTGCTAACCTGGGCTAAGGGGAGGGATTCTCAAGCGGGTTAGCCGCTTGTAAACCACCGGGCTCGCCTGCGAGCCCAGTGGTTTACACGACCAGCAAAAATCGGGCTAGGCTTTCCTAGCCCAATTTTTGCTGGTTGTGAGAATAGCTTCAAGGTCCGTTTGGCCTTCCACATCCAATACTCTCTGTTTGAGGATTATCTTTGCCTATTCAGGACCCAACTTTATAAATTCTTTTTGTGCAAAGCCATAGGAAAATAGTTTCTGCTTTAGGAATCTTTTCTACCTTGAGTCAAAGTTATCGACCATGGTCAAGGAGGCTAAGCCGACTGGATAGAATTGCAGCTTTAACCAGTATGCAAAAAATGTATAGCCAAAGCTCCGGTTCTATCTTAATAACACTGGCTTCTCGGTGAAGAATCATATTGAGAACACATTGTGGGACCTGAAAAATAGATCATAAGAATTTGGACAATTTCCAGTGAGGTATAATTGCACACCCAGGTCCCCCAAAAGACAAGACACGTGTGATTGGATGAACTAAGGCTACTTTTATTAGTTAATATTACAAAACCTGCAATGAGGCATAACAGTTAGAGTGTGGGTACTCCCTCTATGGATCAGCTTCATTAGGAGGACTGCCCAAAGCAGAGTGAAAGACTGGGTGTTAATTCAGTCCAGACAAAATCTGGACATCAAAATAACTGCGAGGTGTTAACCCCACTGAGGGGAGGCTGACCAGCCTCCGAGTAGGGGTGGATCCCAGCCCAAGGGCCACAAAACCTGCAAAGGCTATTCCTTGGTTTGCTTACTCGCCTTAAATGGTCTTCCAGTCAGACACCAATCAAGACAACCTATACCAACCTGCACTCACTGGCAAAATGACCAAACATGCAAATGACAACCCTATGATCAACTTCAGTTAGAAGTAGGCAAAAAAATGCCATACCAGAGCCAATTAGGTGTGACCCAAAACATTTCTACTTAGGGAGGGATGGTAAGTCTGAAGCAACTGAGGGAGGAATGACTGGGGGCCGGCCACTTATGCAGCCACTCCAGAGCTCCCATTGGCTGGCCTGAGATATGTGGCATGTGAGCCAAGATGGCGGCCCCCGTGCCTGCCTCAAGGGCCGGGAGCACAACCCCTCCCCCCATAAAGCTGCATATGGCGGCGGGGAGCAGCATTATCGTAGGGGATGGGGACGTGTTTAGAAAACAATGATGTGTTTAGAAAACACATTCACACAATCAAAAACTGTGTTTTACCCAGGTTTGGGAGCTGTGTGCTCCCAAACCAATTTTCTGTTGTGTGGAAGCAAGGTGAGAGGAAAATGTGGGTAGAAGTGATTGTGAGAAAGCAGGATAGGAGGAAAAGCTACCCAAACCTGGGTAGAACAGAGTTTTTGATTGTGTGAATGACCTCAATTTCTTCTAACAGAATTTTTTGTTTTAATATATACACCTGAATGAAAGAGTGATGTAAATTCATTTGTTATGCTAAGTAATTATTTTCCTTTTAAATTTAATATTCTGAAAATCTGTTGGCAGTGTTGAAAGGTTTCATAATCTCTTAGAAGTAAGATTTTTTTTTCATTGTTGGGAGCAAACTGGGATTTTTTTTTAAATGGTTGTGAGAATTCCTCTTTTGTTCTGTCAGGATTAATTACTTTCGTTCTAATAAAAATCTGAAGAAAGCTTCAGGTTAGTGATCTGTGCTCACTGTGGGTAATTTGTGTTGTTGCTGTCTGAACTGAGCCAAGAGTTCCATCTTTCTTGGAGGAAAGGGTGTAAAATATATGTTTCTTCTTAAGTCATGTGTGACTGGGTAAAAATATGACTAAGAACATTAATGGTTTCAAGGACATAGGTAGATTTGGGCTGTATTGATGCATTTTTATATGAAAATCTACTTCACAGTGTTATAAACTAGTAAAATTCTTGCTTTATAGCCTTTCAATACAGTGGAAAAGATACAAAGAAATATTATGTAGTGCTTTTTAGAATATACCTTTAGTAACTGAAAAAATAACTATTAAAATTTACAGAAAAACTTAAAAATCTTAGTATTTTAAATCTGCAGTTTATGAAGTTAAAGAAGAGATTATAAATGCATCTCTGAGGGAAGGCAGGATTCCTCCTTGTCTTAAGGAGGCAATTATTAGACTGCTTATGAAGAGGCCTACCTTGGATCCCTCAGGGTTGAGCAACTACAGTCCTGTCTCTAACCTTCTGTGGCTGGGCAAGGTAATTGAGAGGGTGGTAGCCTCCCACCTTCTGACAGTCTTGGCAGAAACTGATTATCTAGACCCATTTCAAACTGGCTTTGGGGTGGGCTATGGGGTGGAGACTGCCTTGGTCGGCCTGATGGATGATCTCCAATTGGGAATCGACAGAGGAAGTGTGACTCTGTTGGTCTTGGCGGCTTTCAATACTATCGACCATAGTATCCTTCTGGAGCATCTGAGGGGGTTGGGAGTCGGAGGCACTGCTTTGCGGTGGTTCCGCTCCTATCTCTTGGGCAGGTTCCAGATGGTCTCCGTTTTGCCTCAGGGCTCCCTATTGTCTCCGATGTTGTTTAACATCTACATGAAACTGGGAGAGATCATCAGGAGATTTGGTGCAGGGTGCCATCAGTATGCTGATGACACCCAAATCTATTACTCCATGTCAACATCATTGGGAGAGGGCATAACCTCCCTAAATGCCTGCCTGGAGGTGGTAATGGGCTGGATGAGGGATAACAAACTGAGACTGAATCCAGAAAATTTGAGGTATTCATTGAGCGGGGTCGAAACTCAGGAGATGAGTTTGCTCTGCCAGTTCTGAATGGAGTCACACTTCCCCAGAAGGAACAGGTATGCAGTATGGGGGTGCTTCTGGATCCAAGCCTCTCCCTGGTGTCCCAGATTGAGGCAGTGGCCAGGACTACTTTCTATCAGCTATGGCTGATACGCCAGCTGTGTCTGTTTCTTGAGAGAAATGACCTCAGAACTGTGGTACATATGCTGGTAACCTCCAGACTGGATTACTGCAATGCGCTATATGTGGGAGTGCACTTGTGTGTAGTCCATAAACTACAGCTGGTTCAGAATGCGGCAGCCAGGTTAGTCTCTGGGTCATCTCGGAGAGACCATATTACTCACCTATTGAAAGATCTACACTGGCTGCCGATAAGTTTCCATGCAAAATACAAAGTCTTGGTTATAACCTATACAGCCTTAAATGGCTTGGGCACTGCATATTTAAGAGAACATCTTGTTTGTCGTGAATCCCACTGCCCATTGAGATCATCAGGAGAGGTCCGTCTGTATTTGCCACCGGCTCGTCTGGTGTCTACTCGAGGATGGGCCTTCTCCGCTGCAGCCCCAAAGCTTTGGAATGTGCTCTTTGCTTAAATAAGAGCCTCCCCATCTCAGACAACTTTTAAAAAGTCTCTAAAGACACACCTATTCACCGAAGCTTTTAATTAAATACTAGCTTAACCTTCTCAGAGCATCTGCACGCTAGTACTTGATTGCTGCCCTCACCCGCTGCCACAGCCTCCCTCACTTCAGAGATCTCTCCACCCTCACCTGGCCACACTCTGCTCCTCCTCCTCCATCCCTTTACTCCACCCCCCTCACCCCTCTTGGTTGCGGCTACAGAGTTGCTGGGCCTGTCCCCAGAGACCTCCCTACCCAAGCCCCACTTCTGCTCCTCCCCACAGGAGCAGCAGCAGTGATTGACCAGGCCATTCCTCGCTGCTGCCACTGCCATAGCCCCTCGTTCCCCTCACGCCGACAGGCCTGGGCCTGTCCTTTGCCTGCCTGCCTCCCTCTGACAATAGCCTTGGTAGCCCCAAAGTGGTTGACTGGGCCCTTCCTTGCTGCCAATGCTGCCATGGCCGCTCATACCCCTCAGGCTGCTGACAGGCTTGGGCCCATCCCTTGCCCTTCCTTCTGTTTCTCTTCCCCTCCTTTTTCTCTCTTTCTCTCTCCTCCACTTGCTCTTCCCTACTCTTTCTTCCCCCTCCTTTCATGTTTTTTCTCCCTCCCTCCCTCCAGATCTTGTTCATCTTGTTTCCTCATCTAATTCACCCAGTGGCAGCCTCCTTCTCCTGAAGGGGCTCCCTCACGACCCCTCTCCTATCTATCTATCTATCTATCTATCTATCTATCTATCTATCTATCTATCTATCTATCTATCTTCCTCTCCGCTAAAATCAAGAACATCTTCCAACCAGTAACAGTTGCAGTCCAACTGACCTTAACCATCACAGGCTCCTCCTCCCTATCTGCATATGGAATCCCCACTGCCCAATCACCATGGTGTCACTGGCTCCTCCTCCCTATCTCCTCCCCACTGCCCAATCACCATGGAGTTTCTGCTCTAACAGGCTCCTTCTCCCTATCTGCATATGGAATCCCCACTGCCCAATCAGGTGCTTCTGTTTGTGAACTCTTGAGAGCTGCCACACACAGATTTAGTGACGGGTACTCCTAGGAGAAATAAATATATAGATTATTTTAACAGGTTTAGCATTGTTTTAATATGTCGTTTTAGAATTTGAGTTGTAATGTTTTAACTTTTGCTATATCATTTATTTTGTTTTAACTACTGTTATAAGTTTTTGTTTTCATTTGTTTTAATGAACGTTTTAACTTTTTGTTTGTTTGCTTGTTGTAAACTGCCTAGAGACGTGAGTTTGGGGCGGTATAAAAATGTTAAATAAATAAAATAAAATAAAATAAAATAAATAAGACTGGCTCCTGTTCTGAATGATCTCCTATTCTGAATTATTTACCATGTTAACAGTCAGAAGGAAGGTACTATAAGGAAGTAAGAGATAAATTGTACAGATCAGGGTAGTGAACAAACATAGCTGCATATACATAGTTGCATATACGTAGTTTCATATACATAGTTTCACATATACACTTCTCTTAGGTATGATGTTAAGAAATTAGGCAGGAGGAACAAGTTGAAAGGAATGATTGATATATTTATAAGAATGCCCTAAGTATGAAGCATCATCTTGTTTTGGATTACAGTAGGTTGTGAGCCCAATGGCACCCTACTTGTTCCACCCAGAAGTGTATGGCTAACATGCTGCACAGCTTTGTGAGGATGAAATAAGAGCTCCCATCTTCACCCACCCATTGTTGCAAGGCAAGCCTTGTGCTGTTTGCCTCCAAACCAGCACACGAGGTTTGCCTCGCAGTGTTAAATGGGTGGAGGGGAAAGGGGAAGTAATTTTTGTTTCTTTTCTCCCTGCAAAGCATCTAGAAATATGTGCGTGAAGGTTGCACAGTCCTCATGGACATATCCTAGACATGGAAAAGGGGTTTTGCAGGGAGGGGAGATAAGGGAAAGTCACTTCCCCCTCTGCCTGTCTAGTACTCTGAGGCGAACTTCACATGCTTGTTAGTTAAGTCACTCCTTGCAAGGTGCTCCACCTTCATAAGGCTGCATAGCGTGTTAGCCTATATGAGTGTGAACAAAACTTATCTGAGGGCAGTTTATAAGCATACATTAAAAAAACCCTGAATCTGTGGAATTATGTAAAAAATAGAAATATTTGGGCTGCTTCACACAATGTCTTTAATATATTCACATACAATTTTTATTATAATATATAACACACATATAACAAACTTATTTAACAAAGTGTTGTGGATAAATGCACCAAAGTCCCAGAACTGTCCACAACAAAAGACATGTTTATCCACACTATAAAGCTTAACATGACCCTGAGAAAGTCAGCATAAAATAAAGCTCTGTCCTGAAGTGAAAGCCAACTTGAGATAGGCCTGAAACAAATCGAAGCTGCAAGATACCAATAAGAAAGCACTGTTTAATTTTTATCTCTATAGATGAACCAGGCAGACTTGGGAAGATTCATTTCAAAGCAATTCAACAGTTAGACTATGTTGTCAATCAAGAAATTGACAGTAAATATATAAATTCATTTGTGAGTAATGAAGCAATTTGAAAAATATTGGTTGGTATTCTATTCTGATGCTTAAAAAGCTAAAAAGACTTGTTTAATGTACCTACACAATTGCAAAAGTTATAGATGGAAATAAAAATGATAATAAATTTTGTTTTAAAATAAAGATCTCAAACGACTCAGTGCAGGAGTCAAGAGAGTTTTTAATAATTGTCTAAAAGCTGAACTAATTTTAAACACAAGTAAAAATGATTGTAATTCCTAAGTGGTAGGAAGGATTTTTCAAACTTGACTTTCACCGACTGGTATCACTAATTAATGTTGGTTATAAAATATTTAAATCAGTATTAGTAAAAAGCTTCAGTGACATTGTTTTAAATATCTGTTCCATGAAGAAGCAAGGTTTTTAAGAGAAAACGAAATCAAAGTACATGTAGTATTTTCAGTACTCTTAATGGCACAGCAAACATAAGGAATCAGTAGCATTATGTTGAACGGATGTAGAAAATGTCTTTGCCTGTGATGCATGGAGCATGTTAGGTATATCTTCTATATATATAAATCTCTAAGGCATACCCGTGGTTAATCCAGTGCATGGCAGCTCTCGTAAGAGTTCGTGAGCAGAAGCACCTGATTGGGCAGTGGGGATTCCATGTGCAGATAGGGAGGAGGAGCCTGTGAGAGCAGAAGCAGCATGGTGATTAGGCAGTGGAGATTCCATATGCAGATAGGGGGGAGGAGCCTGTGAGAGCAGAAGCAGCATGGTGATTAGGCCATTTGATTGTAGAGGAAAGGAATTAATGAATAAATAAATAAGTGTGTGTGTGTGTGTGTGTGTGTGTGTGTATGAATATATAGGATAGGATAGTGGGTATAATAGGATAGGCTGCGAAGAGAGGGGTCATGAGGGAGGAAAGAGCCCTTTCAGGAGAAGGAGGATGCTGTTGTGTGAATTAGATGAGGAAACATGATGAACAAGATCTGTTAACTCAGGAAGGGAGAGAGAGCGAGAGGGAGAGAGAGAGAGAAAGAAAAAAAAGAAGAGGGGGAGAAAGACTGAGGGAAAGAGCGAGTGGAGGAGAGAGAAAGAGAGAAAAAGGAGGGAGGGTGAGAGAGAAAGAAGGAAGGATGAGGGACGGGCCCGAGCCTGTCAGCGGCCTGAGGGGAATTAGCAGCCATGGCAGCGCCTATTGGCAGTAAGGAAGGGCCCAGTCAACCACTACCGAGGCCATTGGCGGAGGGAGGCAGGCAGTGGACGGGTCCTGCTCTGTCAGCGGCCTGAGGGGAATGAGCAGCCATGGCATTGGCAGCAGCAAGGAAGGGCCCAGTCAACCACTGTTGCTGTTGCTGCTGCTCCTGTAGGGGGGAGCGTGTGAGGGTGGGGAGGTCTCTGGGGATAAGAGGCTGTAGCTTGGCCAATAGGCACCAGCAATGCTGCAGCTGCGACCAAGAGGGGTGAATGAAGGTGATGGAGGAAAGGGATGGAGGAGTGACCAAGAGGGGTGAGGGGATGGAAGCAACTGGATGGAGGAGGAGGAGCAGGAGTGTGGCTCAGATGAGGGTGGAGAGATCTCTGAGGTGAGGGGGGCTGTGGCAGGGGGTAAGGGGAGCAATAAAGTCTAGCACGCAGATGCTCTGAGCGGGTTAAGCTAGTATATATTTAAATGTTGAATCCTTCCAGTTCCTAAAAAACATTCCCCTTAAATTATAATGCTTTTACAGTAAGTATCTTGAATATTCAATAACATTCAGGAAAGTTTGCATTTGAAAGTAGGGAGTGGGTTGTAGGAGTTCGAAAGGGGGGGGGAGCGGAGGTTGTGGGGCCACCCTCTTTAACCATTGCAACATTTTATTATACTGTAATATGGATTGCCAACATCTAACAAGCTTGTAAATTGCTGTGTTCCTTGTGTTTCTTTTCCTTGTGTTTCTTTTCTAGTTGCAGCTTCTCACGCTTCTCACACCATGTTAGAAGTTGCTCCTAAAAATCCCTTGAGATTTGGAGATCGCTTGTTGAGCAGATTGGGGCAGGAGGCAGTTTGGAAATATTCTTCAAATTCCCACTGCACGTGGAGCCCTTTACATTCCAGCCATTACAAACAATAATTTTCCGGAGATTACATTTAAAATATTAAAACTTAACTTTGAGCATGTTGTCAGTTGTTTTGGCAAATCCAGTTGAAGATGTATCCAAACTCTTCATTAATTTAATAAGGTTGTTGGATATGAGGGCAAAGAATCTAAGTCTGTGTTGCTAGGAATGTCAGGCTTGTTTACCTTTATGTGTGCCACCTACAAAGTTAATATATTGGGAATGGGCTATTTGTAGCCATGGGCTATTTGTAGCCATGGGCAGAATGTAGCACGAGGAACACTACCGGAAAAAGGGATATCCAGATTAGGGCTTCAAAAGGGATATCCAGATTTGAATAAGATCTGAAAGCACTTAATTGAGCATTGGATTGCAGTTTTTAAAGTGATTTTTACATCTTGTTTACATCTCAAGGTGACACCCCAAATTTGACACAGGCACATTACTTTTATAATAGTTTTTTGTAGTACAGTTTTCAGTTCTAGAACAGGGAAGCAAAGATGACAGAAAAGAGAAGACAGAAAAGAGATCTTACTTTTCTGACACTGTTGCATCCACTCTGAATTATCTAGTGGTCTGAGTGGTGAAAGACTTTGTACATTCTTGCTCTTGAGAAGGAAAAGAGGGTCACTTGGTGGCTCGCTGTGACCAATTCTGAGTTGGACACTGTATTTGGCGCAGGGTCAACAGATGTATCTTTGACAGCTGCTTGTCTTGTCTTGTCTTGTCTTGTCATTTATTTATTTATTTATTTATTTATTTATATGATTTTTATACCGCCCTTCCGAAATGGCTCAGGGCGGTTTACAATTAAAACAAAACCATTAAAACCAGTTAACAATTAAAACAAAATTTACAAAACAGTATAAAACAATTAACAATTAAAAACATCATAAAACAGTAATTAAACAATCACAACAATTAAAAAACCCTGAAAAACAGGTTACAACATTAAAACCAATTACAACTATTTAAAAACCCTGGGAGGCCAAGCCAAACAGATAGGTTTTAAGGGCTCTCCTGAAGGCCAGTAAAGAATTCAAATTGCGGATTTCTGCAGGGAGTACATTCCACAGCCTGGGAGCAGTTACAGAGAAGGCCTGCCTCTGAGTTGCCACCAAACGAACTGGTGGTAACTGGAGACGGACCTTCTCAGATGACCTTAATGTGCGGTGGGGATCATGCAGAAGAAGGCACTCTCTAAGATGGATACATTGTTGTTGTTGTTATTCGATTTCTATACCGCCCTTCCAAAAATGGCTCAGGGTGGTTTACACAGAGAAATAATAAATAAATAAGATGGATCCCTGTCCCCAAAGGGCTCACATTCTAAAAAACAACAACACTGGAGGTACTGTGCTGGGGGTGGATATGGCCAGTTACTCTCCCCCTGCTAAATAAAGAGAATCACCATGGTAAAAGGTGCCTCTTTGCCCAGTTAGCAGGGGATTGTAAAGATGGATACTTTACAATGTGGGTAGCCTGAGGACATGGATAGAATTCTTGGAGGTATGAAGCCATCCACTTGTATGGTCAACCCTTGCTCTTCTTAGTTACTTAACACAGTTTGGGCCAGTGCCTCCTGCAGAGAAGGCACAGTTCCATCAGTGAAAAGTGTCTGTATTAAGACATTTGTTAAATAAATATTATCTCATCCCCATTGTATTGTACAATTTCTGGCTAATCTTTACTCTTCCATTTTTAGGGAAAGTGCTCAACTGAGTGGTGGCAACCCATCTCCAGGGTTTCCTAGATAATGCAAATTTTCTATATTCATTTCAGTCCAGCTTTCAACCTTGTAATGCCACAAGGATAGTCTTTGTCATCCTATCTGGCAATTTGTGCTGGGAGCTGGACAAGAGACATGTGTCCCCTGTTAATTCTGTTAGACCATTTTTTATGCCTTCAACCATGGTATCTTTCTGGATTGAATTAGGAATGGACTGCAAAAATTCTGGTCCTTCTTGGAAAGATAGTCTCATGAAGTGGTGCTGGGGAACTGCCACGTGGCTCCATGGTCATTGGCCCTGCAGGAGTCTATCTTATTCCATGCTATTTAATTTCTACATCAAACTCCAGATTTCCAGGGAATTTGGAGTGCATGGGATATATTCAGTATGCTCTGTTTCTCATATTACCCGAAGTTGTCCTGTGCAGGCGCAGAACCCATTTTTATGTCTGTCGAGGCCTCACTATCCAGATGCTCTGTTTCTCATTTCCACCTTATTCCAGCGAGGCAGCTGAAGTGCTGAGTTGGAGTCTTCAGATAGTAATGGGGGATGGGGGAATTAAAGCTTAACCCTTATAATGCAAAGTTACTTAGTCAGTAGATTGGCTCTTAGAAGATCTGGGAATAGGGACTAACCTGTCTTGGATGGGATTGCATTCCCCTTGAAAATGCAGGTGTCGGGCGGGGCAGGCTTGGCCAGGCTCAGCCAATGATGAGGAGGGGCAGTTGGAGGGTGAGTGGTGAAGGCCTCCGGAGAGAGACTGCCGCAGTAACCCTGAGGAGCCTGGAAGAGGAGGACTCGGGTGAACCAAACCCCCTCTGCTCAAATAACTCAGAGGCCCTGCCTGGGGGAAGTGAGAGGGAGAAGTAAAACAAGAGAACGTCTGTGGAGAGACCAGGGTCGTGACAGCAGGTTTACAGTATGGCGGTACTGCAGGATCTAACTTTCCTCCTGGATGCCAAGTGATGGCGGTAGCCATCAGTGGTCCCTCTAATTTATTTCATCTCTGTGTGGAATGAGTTTTGTTCTGGGTGGCAGTATGAAGGCTGTAAACAGTACCCACAGCGGCACACGAGCAGGACAACTCATTTAAAGGGAGGTTGTTTTAGGCGGGCTAGCCGTCTTGGGAGCACTGGGCTTGCCTGGTGGTTCCCACAATCACTGGAAAGCGGGCTAAGCTCCCTTCACCCACTTTCCAGTGATTGTGGGAATAGCCTCTGTATCTTTTACACTGTAGCAGCAGTGTTCCCTCTAAGGCATGCACATGTGTGCACGCTCACAAGTTTTTTGATGTCTCCTCAGTTAATTTTAGATCCCGCTCAGGTTGAATCAGTAAGGCCCTATTCTTAATGCTTGTGCACACAGACTGTCTTGATACTGCTGCCCAGAACAGAACTCATTCCACACACAAATGAAAAAAATTAGAACACTGCCTAGCATATGTGATGTGTCTGAGTTCAGTAGGAAGCCCACAGTCATAAATGCAATAAATACATTGTGTCATTTATAATGCTTCACTTCAGAAGTCTTTTATTTGAAATAAAAATCCAATAAAATAATCTGTTTTTATCCACTTCAGACTGCATTTTGCATGCTTGTGTTTCATCTCCAAGTGTCAGTTATATCATACAATATCATTATTTCATTTTTCTGAGAAGTTGTATGTATTTGTTGTTATAGTTAACAATTTTATTATTTTGTTTGAGGTAACATGTTGCTATTCGATCATATGTATATATTTTAATAAGAATAAGTGACAGAATTAGCAAGAAAGACTTCAAATATATATTAAAAATACTCATTTGTTTAGGAGTTGACTCCTAAAGGTAAAGCCAAGCATGTTAGACATGATTTTTTGTTATTCAACCATGATAGACCAATTACACATCAGATGCATAACACGATAGCCAGTGGTCTTCCTGGAAGCATGTTTCTATTTTGGTGACTAAAGTATCTTGAGTGGTTGGGATCGTCTCCAAAAGGACAGCCATAACACATTCCTGTTTGAATACCAGACCAGATGATCCTAGAATGATTAAACAATTTGTTCTTCCACTCCAATATACATGGTATTGCTGTAGCTATGTAATGCTGTACAACACTTAGGCTTGTTTCCTCTTGAAAGTTCAATGTGGGATATATTTTATTAAGATCTAGATTGTATCTTGTGACATTTACACAATGCTTTGCAGCACATCAGTGTGCCTTTAGGTTAAACTTAATTTGCACATTTAGCCTTAGTTTTAATTGGCATGTAATTTGTTTGCTATTTATTATTCCATTTTCCCTTCCGATTTCTGGAATTACATATCTGTGTATCTGCCTGTAGGCTGCAGAAAATAAAATAAAAGATGTGAACTCATACAAATATTGTGAATAGGAAGATGGAAATATAGGACATTATAAAAACATGAAGTGTTTTTCAGATGGTCTGTGTTATGAAAATGTTGGCCTGGCTTTACTCTCTGACTATTTTAAATAATATACATCTCAGTTTTTGGCCCATCTTGAATTGCCTGTATTGGGTTCATTGCCTCCCCAGGTAGGGAGTTCCACACCAAATGAGATATGGTTCATAGCCCCAAGGCCTCAGTGAGATGGGGGCAGGTTCTGCTTTTATAATGGTTTGTCAGGTGCTGCCTTCACTTGCCTGCTAGGAGCTCCATGGCTTGGCCACCTCATGGCTGTTGATAACCAGCTCAGTTGAGCCTCTCGCTGGGTTCCTGGTTTGTGGCTGCCTGGAACCTCATCACCGATCTCTCTCCAAACCTACTCTGTCGGGTCAGATGGCTCCAGGAACTCGCCGCTGAGGGACATAAATAAGAATGCCAGCCAGCCTCACCATCTGTTTTCCCTCCCTGACTCACCTCAGGTCAAGTGTGCTGCCGCTGCTGGCTTCTGCCAGATCCTATGGCGTGCTTGCCCACGGTTCTTGGGGCTGTCACTGAGCTCTTCTGGCCTGGACAGTTCCCTCCTCCAAGGCTGCCTCACAGCCCATCCTTGATTTGAACATCTAGGATATAAAATTTCTATGTGTTGCACCTATATGTCTTCAAAGTAACTGCGGATGATGGGAGTTGTGTGTGTGTGTGTGTGTGTGTGTGTAGGTATGTAGGTATATATGACCTTTTATAGGAGGAATTGCTTGATAGTACACTGAAATTAGATATAGTAATATCTGACTCTGTATGAACAGGAAACTTCCTGTTCCTAAGCAAGAAGCAGCTCCATGCTTTTTAAGAACAGACAGCAATGGCTGCTTAATATGGACAGTGCTGCACTGGAGGCGGTGGAGGAGCAGCAGAGGGGCAGGTAAGACCTGTCTCCCTCCGGTTAAAGCGACCACTCTCTTGCACCCCCGCCCCCCGCTGGATGTGCACGAAACACTTTGTGCACATCCCTAGTGCTTTCATGTAGAGATGGACCAACTGCTAAGAGCTCAGTTTGGATAATCTCAGAAACTATCTGAGTTCTTCCCCCCAAACTGGGAAGAATTTGAATTCACAAAGTCAATCCAACATGACTCAGAAAAGCTCTCCACCTCCTCCCCTTCAGCATATGCAGTGGGAAAAACAGCAGGAGCAGTAGCATTATTCATGCAGGGAGAAGAAAGGCTTTTACACACACACACACTCCTTCTGTTTGTCTCTCTACCTCCCAGAAGGAGAAAAAAGCCCTGCTTTCAAGTCCACTCAGTAGCATTGGTGAAGTGGTGGGATGGAATCTTTTTCCTGCTGCAGGAATGACTTTACCATTGCTGTTTTTCCTGCTGGCCTGCCACCACCAAAATATGTGAAGAGAGGATTGGAGGACTAGTGGGCAGAGGATGGAGAATTTCTCTGACCTTGCTTAACTCAAAAGAATTTTCAGAAACTGGGAGTTCTCCCCTCCTTTCAGGGAGTGTTTCCAGGCTTTAAGAATTCTTCTCCAAGTCCAAGCTCAGCAAACTTTGCCAATAACCCCACTTTCAATGACTGAATCCATTCTCATTTCCTACCAGAGAATCTACTCCCAGAAGAACACCTCAGAAACAACAAAACCCAGTGCCCCATGGGCTTCTGGGTTTGGGGGTGGTTGGCACCCTATGTGCACTACACCACCACTCACTCTGGGCCACTCTGGTGCTCCCCACGTGGAGCTATAAGGTTGCTGAAATCCTCGTTATTCCCTATGGGAAAATGCTTAAAGATGTACCAACTTCAAAATTCTTTAAAAATAACCCCTTTACCCAATTTCTTTGAAACTTGGGTGGTAGCTTCTACCCATTGGGAACTACCACCCAACCCACTTTGGCCACAAAATGGCGGTCCGAATCTCTGAATTTTTGGATCAGAATTTGGGGTGATTTGTTTTGTATCCGAATCTGGGCAATTGAGGACAGAAGTGATTTGTCTACAAATTGCCCAAATCGGTCAGATTCGGGCACAAATAGTTTTGTACTTGAATTGTTTAGAACATTCCCATTTCTTAGTAGACATGCATAGGATGACATTTCAGATCTCATTACATGAAAAAATGACCCACCATAATCAATCAGTATCCTGCTATTGGCCAGTAGTACCCATAGACATACCTTAGTCAACCTCATCCCCATTTTACACATAAAGTTAAATGCAATGCATGTAATTACAGTTCCCAGCAGTGGCAGCACGGAAATGGCATCTGAGCATGTGCAGATGCCAATTTGAGTGCTCAGCATAGTGTGGCTGACCACTCAAGATGGTGTCTGCACATTCCCAGCAGCCTGTGTCACCATGTTGGGAACAGGAAATTTCCTGTTTCCAAGCAAGAAGCAGCCACTTGCTTTTAAAGAAAAGACAGCAGTGGCTGCTTAATATGGACAGCGCCACCCGAGGGCAGTGAAGGCGCAACGGAGAGGCAGGTAAGACTTGCCTCCCTCCAGTTAAAGCGACTGCTTGCCCACGCCGAAATGATTCGGCTGCTCTGGGGCAGCTCTAAGTGTTTTGGCGCCTCAAAATAGTGTTGTTGAAATGCTTCGTGCACATCCCTAGAAAGTACACTTAGGATTGCTGTCTTAGTATTTTGGGATGATATTTTTGTACAAAACGGATCCTTCCTTACTTGAGACTTTGGTTTTACCTGACTATATTAAAGACTAAGGCTCCGTGTGCAGAGAAGCCTGTTCTTAAGCAAGCACTAAGTGCATATATATATATGGGTGTGGGTGTATGCATGTCTGTGGCTGAGTTTTCCATCCAGTGGCATCCCCTTGCAACTTATGGAGTGATGTTCTAGAGGACACCTGACTAGAGAACCTTTAAAAAAATCTCATTGGTATAAGGAACAGTACTCTAGGAGCTTTGCAGCATTAGGTCAGTATTGTAAGTAACAATTTAGGAAGCAGTCAGCTGTTTCTTGCTCTATCCACACGAGCTCCCTCTGGCTTCCGACTTTCTTGTTTCACTCTCTTGCATGCTTCCTAGGGGTGTGCAATTCGGGTTTTTGGTGGTTCGGTTCGGGACCCGAACCGAATCACCCCCGATCTGTTCTGTGCCCAAATCTGGGCCACCCGAATCACCCCTGATTCAGTTCGGATTCGGATTAAATCCAAATCCAAATCGATTCGGGAAGGAAAAATGGGTCCCAGGGGCAAAATAGTGGGGTGGGGTGGTAGTGCCCAATGGTTGGAGGCTACCACCCAAATTTCAGGGGAATTGGGCAAAGGGCTTATTTTTGGGGAATTGTTGAAGTTTACGCATCTGTAAGGTTTTCCCCCATAGAGAAGCATTGAGGTGTCAGCAAATGGATAGCTTCACGCAGGGGGCAAAGGGGTGGCCTAGAGCAGTGTGGGGTTGGTGGTAGTGCTAGGTAGGGTCAAGGAAGCTACCTGAATTTTTTCAAAGGATTTGGGCAGCGTCGTTAAGGTTTTCCCCCATAGAGAAGCATTGAGGTGTCAGCAGCCCCATAAGTGCACTTGGGGGGTGCTGGGGTGGCCCAGAGCGAGTGGTAGTGTAGTGCACATAGGCACTATGGTAGGTTGAATAGGGACAGTTTGTACTCTAATGCTAAATATAAGAGAGTCACAACTTTAGAAAGTGCCTCTTTGTCCAGTTAGTGGGATAGTGGTTAAACAGATAGGATGTGAATTCAACTCTCTACTCCTCATAAAGCTCACTGGGTGTCCTTGAGAAAATTACCTCGGCATAATCTCCTTCACAAGATGTTGTGAAGCTAAAATGCCAGGCTCCTCGGAGATAGAGCAGGATAGACACATGCTAAATATGGAACATGTAAGAGAGCTATCTTTCATCAGCTTTTATAGAATAGGATGCCAGCCCAGCATACCGCATTTTCCGCTTAAGATGAAAGACCAAAAGAAAAAAGGAAAAAAAGGTAGTCCTCCTGATTGTGCATCTTCAGCAGGGCTGTAGGTCAAAGCCTATATGGACATAGGAATGTGCGTAGGAAATGCATAATCCAAACATTTTACATGTTAAGTGCTGAAGCTTATTTTGCGGCCTGCCATATATTTGTGTCCGATGTGGTCCATTAAGTTCTGTGTTTAGACTAGATTTAATCATAGTGGGTATCTCTGTATGGTTGCCTCCTTTCACAGCCTGTGTCTGATACCGGTTTACTTATATCCTTGCTTCCAGTGCTCATCTCCACTGTCCACATTTCAGTGCATAAAGGCCTTACTCACTTCCAGTAATCTCTCTCTTGTACTATAAATCAATGGCATTCTTTGCACAAAGTGGCTTGTGCCAATGTAGTTATTGCAATATTCTATGCATGGCAATTCTGCTGTGCTACCTGTCAATTGTAATCCCTCTGGAAAACTGCCAGTAGATATTAGATGTGTAGAATGCTGCCTATAGATGCCTTTTGGTGGTTAAAAAGCCTTTAGGGTGCCCGATAGCCAAAGCAATCCCCAGGCATGCATTAAGAAATCCCTGGTTTCTGTGGTATGGAATAAATTTGCATGATGTACAATGCCACATCTGTTATGGTGACTGCTATTAATATTGTAACTTATTCCAAACATCTATTTGCTGTGAGTAAATTTATTTGACCATAACCCATAACAAAAATACTAAAACATCAATGCAAAATAAAACCCAGGAATAGTACTTGCATGGATGCATCATGTAGAATTTCTTTGCTGAAGAAATTTCATGTGTCATCTGACTTAGATTATCTAGTTGCTTGAAAAACCAAGAGTGGGCATTATAGGTACTAGCTGCATTTAGGCAATCCTTTAAACCATGATCTGAAATATGGGAATGAAAAGATGTGAACCTTGGGCTCTTCTTTCCTTTCCTCCCTTCTTTACATGCAAGTTAGGATGAGAAGCTTCTAGTTGTGGCCTGCAACAAAGTGTAGTTCCCATTTTGTCTGAATGTGGGAAACTGTCAACAAACAAACAAACAAACAAACAAACAAACAAACAAACAAACTGTAGTTTATTCGTAAATCAAGATATCCAACGAGGTTTGTGAACAGACTATAGTTTAAATGAACCACTGTTTCCCATGTGTGGATGTGACAAAAAACTGGTTTCATTGCAATTTGCAAACCTCTTTATCTCCTCCCTTCATGTACAAAGAGATACTGGGGGGAGGGAGCATGGAACCGATACCTGCTTGTTCTTATATACCGACGAACCATAGTTTATCATTTTATCAGAACTGGCCCCACTGTCTAAATTTATGGCAAAACAAACAGGATCCCATTGTCAAAAACAGAGGAAAGATTCAGTATTATGCTGCATTCATGAAACCATAAATTAATATTTTATCGTTTTGTTGTGGCTTTATAACCCTTGAGATTAATGGGGTTTGCTGCTTAACAGAGTATATTACTTAACATACATCAATAGTGAGTGTTCATAAAACTGTGCTTGTGTATTCAAAAACCTCAAATAACTTTGTAAAAGGTCATATGATTTACCTGTCAGAGAGACACCTTTTAGAGTGGTGATTCTCTTGTATTTAGCGGGGGTGGGGGTGGGGGTGGGTGGGGGAGCAACTGGCCCTATTCAATCCCAGCACAACATTATTCCAGTGATTGTTGCTGGTGTTTATCTTATGTTTCTTTTTAGATTGTGAGCCCTTTTGGGGCAAGGGACCATTTTATTTTTCTGTGTATACCGCTTTGAGAACTTCTGTTGAAAAGTGATATATAAGTATTCCTAGTAGTAGTCAGAGACCAAACGTTGTTGCTGTGGTTTAGTGGTTCTTAACGTGGCATCTGCCAGATGTTGCTGAATTACAACTTCCAGCATCCCTAGCCACAGTAAATTGGGGACATTAAATTGTAGCTGGGGATGCTGGGAGTTGTAGTTCAGCAACATCTGACAGACCCTACGTTAAGAACCACTGCTGTAGTTAGTAGTAACTAAGTCCCATTGGCTGACATTCTGTGCAGCCTTAGATCTGCATAACAAGACCTGCATCATTGGAAGACTCCATATCGCAGCTCCGTGCAGTGTGTTGCCAAGCAGGAAAATGCAAGCGGAGGGAGAGAGGCAATGATTTTCACTGCTCCCCCACTCTCCAGAAGGACTTTTTGACTTTAGGAATATTTCCTTGAGGGCTGCTTTACCTTCCTCCTCATTTGTCTGTTGAACAGCACTCTGTGTGGAGCTGCCATGCTGAATCTTCCATCAATGCAGGTCCTGTTGCACAGTTCTAACACTGCAGAATGTCAGCCATTGACACTAATGGGACTTAAGTCAGTCATGACAAACTTGCCTCATTTATTTTAGTTATGATATATTATTGTTGCTTTACTAGTTTGGATGTTGCCCAGTGTTTCTTTTTGTATAATTTAAATCAGAGTGACCGGTGAAAACCCCCAGGGGAAATTTTACTTGGCTGAATTAAAACCTATTTGAAATTATTATTTCCTAATATTTGAAAAACACTCTTTAGGTCTGCATTCATTTTCATTAGCAGAAGGAGAAGAGACTAGAAGCCCTGCTCTGCAGTTGTCTGCTGGGCACTGCTTCATCATAAAGGAACAACAGACGAAAATTGGAAACTCTGCTTCATTTTGTGCTTGTCATTTAGTTTTTGGCATATGCCTGTAATACAAAGTATAAGGCTTGTGTATTGCTTTTATGGTGTCTGCGAGATACATTTTTCAATGTAAACAACACGTGCATTTTAACACCTATATCAGCACCAACACCCTTTTGTATTGCATTTCAAAAGGATTGGATGGACATTAATCCTTAAACCCTTCTGAAGTTGCTGTCTTCTTTCTGGCTAGCATTGAAACAAAACACTTGACATACCCAGTTTCAGTTCTCCTTCCTTGCGAGTTTCAGTAACTCTCTTTGAGTTCTTTTAGAATCCTTGTAGTCTTGAACTTACCTTTTCCCTCTCAGTTTGTACTGGAGCTCTTGACTGGCACTTCCATGCTGCTGATCTTAGTCATCTCTTGCCTCCACTGTTGCTTTGTGGCCCCCATCAGTCTTAGGTAACTTGTTTTTGGAGTAAAAATCCCATCATTCCTGGCTGCAGTGGCTGAAACCGATGATGTTTTGAGTTGTAGTCCAAAACCAACAAATTCAAGACTGGCTCCTGAAGGTAAGAGTGTGGAAATCTTCCCTTTTGGGTTGCTTCTTGAGGGAGTTAGCCTCTTCCTACTCTCACACTACCTCACCAGTAACTGCTGTTCATGAGATGTTGAATAGAGATGACTGGATGTGAATTATTTGAGGATACTCATATTTTTAGGTATTTTAGAGCTCTCAATTTATTTCTGCATGTACCTGATAAAAAGAGCACCATGAGGCATACTGAAGTTAGCCATTACGTTCAAACCTTTTAATTGAAGCCAGTTAGATTATTTCTCTTGATCCATCTGGATGACCTTTCCTCATGCTTTTTGTACTCCATGTACTGGTTAAAAAGCCCCCCTGAATGAATGACCTTCTAAATTAGAGATGTTTGATGCTGGAAAAATAAGTGCTCCCATAGATGGTTTTTTTTTTTTTTTTAAATGTGTCTATATAGAAGCCAGCATCCTCTTAAAAACATGAGAAAGGTAAGCAGGTGCTCTGTCCTTATGCAAACTGATCCAAACACTGGAAACCTTTTGGCATCTAAAAAGCAAAATATACACATATGCAGAAGCTGTCCCCCCGCCCCTTCCTCACATACACACACCCGTTTTAACTGCTCATTTATCCATTATAGCATTCTCGGTGAAGTCAATACTATCTTGAGTTGCACCCTAAAATCCCACATTGCTTGCCAGAAGAAACTGGAAGAACATCTGAGGATATACCCTGGCAACTGAATAGCCCTTTAAGAATTTTTCCACCAAAGTCTGGATACTGATGATGAGAATAAATCCTGTTTCGAGTGTTTCTTTTGCTGGGACATCAAGCAAACACTCACACTGGTACTTTGAAGGAAATATTCCAACAGTCTTGTCCTAAATAATTATGCAGCAATTAAGTATTAAGCAAGTGACATTATTACAATTTCTTGTGCCATTTTTAGCGATAATAATCTGTAAATATTGATGTTCATTTTAATTTAACAAAGGAATCATACATAATGTAAGAGAAAATAAACTGTTACATTTAATGAGTAGTGTGCCACTAATGATAAAAGAGGAAGGGGAGAAAATTAAAGATCTGTCAAGAAAAACATGAGATCGTAAAAATGACTTTCAAGAGAGTATGGACACTTCCCAGTTCTTGCTCTTGTACCTAAGATGTCCTGAGTCCTTCCTTGCCCTTGCATCTCTTGTGGCCCATATCTCTCCCTACCCCATTTCCCACATATGATCCTTGCAGTGGTTCCAAAATGTTGTTATAATGCATGGTGACACTTCGTAATATTGCGGTCTATAGAGTTTTACACTCATTTTTTAAATAGCAGTGTCACTTCTATAAAAATGTCCATCTTGGAAATCTAATTATTTTCGAAAGAATTTCTATTACTGTGTGGTACAATGATGTTATATTGCCTGTGACAAGCAGGGCTGCAAGCCATTTTTTAATGTTTCTTTCTGTATTACTAACAATGGCTGACCATTATTATTACTACCATAATATATTATTATAATATTTTACACTTTAATTTTAACTCTCCTCTATCCTATTAAGAGCAGTCTTAAAAAATGTCAGATTTTAATAGTTCTCTGTGCCTATGTTAGCTTCTTTGCATACCTATAATGGGCAAAGTCTGGGTCATTTGTTAATTCAGTCCCTGGATGGTACTTCATAGGATTTCTTTTTCAATTGCAAAACTTTGTGATCCTGTTTTTATTCAGTAAGCTTCTATAAAGTACTAAAATTGTTTCCCAATTGAGATCTTTGCATGTACTCAGATTCACACACTAAGCATTGTAAATTAAACTGTGAGAAGTAGGTCTATACATGCAAAGGAATGTGTGTACAGACCTGCTTCTTTCATTAAATAAATGGGGAATCTTTTTATGTACAAGAACAGATTGTAGCACTGGCGTCCAATCTACCAATCAGTGGTACTGCATGTTTACCATTCATGTGCGTAGCAGCAAAATTTTGTGCACCATATCTTTTAGCTGCAATGGTTGTAAATTATTGTAACTATTGGTTGTTTGTACACTTTTATTTTACAGATTGGGAAAAGGTAATAGTCTCTTTCTCTGTTCACTTTTTATCAAGAGCACATCATGAATAGAATAAAATAAAATTAAAGAGGCACATCAACATCAAGGAATTGGAAAAAAGTTTGGAATAGAACAAAAATATTCAAAAGCTACTGGAAATGACTATTGAGGACAGATGAGATGTTCACTGAACTGTGTAATTTGATGAATTAGCTATTAGAGAATACAATAAGTGTAAATATATGAGGAATGTAAACAAGGATAAGAAAGTTACTTGATGTGCTAGAAAACAAACATTGACTGAAAAATATGGCAGATTTTAGAAAACAAATTTTGTGGTGCTCGCTAGATTAAGAATTTAAATATAATCCACAGTACTAATTTAAAAATTGTATCTGACTCTTGAATCCTTTAAATCATAAACAAAGCAGTTTTTACATTTACATTTTATATCCTGCTCTTACTCCAAGGAGCCCAGAGAGGTGTACTACATACTTAAAATTTCTCCTCACAACAACCTTGTGAAGTAGGTTAGGCTGAGAGAGAAGTGACTGGCCCAGAGTCACCCAGCAAGTATCATGGCTGAATGGGGATTTGAACTCAGGTCTTCCCGGTCCTAGTCCAGCACTCTAACCATTGCACCACACTGGCTCTCATGCTATAGGCATGATGTGTGCAATGAAAAGGTGCACCTTATAAACAATTTTCTAACACAGTAACATTCTATTTATCACTCGGTTATTGAGAAGGTGGGTTTCTTGTGTATGGACATCCAAATGGGACAGTGGAGAGGGCCAAAGTGGATCTTCATAGGATAGAGGAGATCCACACCTAAGTAATGCAGGAAAACCATTGTTCAAGGCCCCAAATGGTAGCATGAACCTTGGAAAGGGGTGTGGCAGAGCAGGCTAGACCTGTCAGGATTGCTGTGCCTCCCAGATCATCATGCAAAGGAAGACTGCTGTTGTAGTCAAGACTGATTGATAAAGGGAGAGGTACAACCTGTGCTCAAGGATCCAGCAGCCAATTACAAAACCTTGCTTACTATGTCTTGGGAGTGGAGCTGTCAGATCAGCTGAGCTGTGAGCAGCAGTACCTGGAGGTGTAAGTGTTGAAGCCAGGACTAAGATCACCAGGAGCAGGGTACTGGTCAGGCAGATGAAAAGGAGTTGAAGAATTAAACAGGAGTTGAGAGTAAATGCATATGCAAGAAGTCAAGCCAGGTAATTCACCAAGAATCAGAACCAGGGATTGAGCCAGGAGCCATGGACACACACTGTAAGTCATCCAGTTGGGGTAAGGGAGGTCAAGATAGGAGCCAAAGTCAGAGCCACACCAGAGGTCAAACCAGGCCAGGACTCAGGAGGATCAAGCAGGTGTCACATCAAGAGAAGTAACTGGAAGATGCACACCAGGATCAGACAAACCTTGATACTGAGGCAAGGTCTGCCCCAACCAGGAAGTCCCTTTATACTTCCTGTTCCAGAGGAGGCCAATGAGGAGATGCCTGGGGTTGGGCTTGCTCAGAGCTGCAGAAGCCCAAGAATCTGCTTGCAGTGTGGCCAGTTGGCACAGGGGGCAGCAATATGCAAATCTGCAGAGCAGGCAGGGCATGATAGGAGCCTAGTTGTGGAGGGTAGGGGTGTGCACAGAATCGAGTCTGGACCAGAATGGGCCAGTTCGGTCTAGCACCCCCTCAACCCCCACCCCTTTTGGTCCTGTCTGGGGTTTGTTTTTGTTTTTTTGCAGCTCCTCTGCCCGCCCCCGCCCCCCAATTTTTTAAAATAACATCCCCTCTGGGGGACTTCCTCTAAGTGGTGGTAGTGGGTTTGCAGGGGTTCCCCCTCACCTCGCCAGGCTCCTTGCCACCCTAACTGGCCGTTCAGCCGGCTCTTCAGTGCTGCGCCTGCGCAATGAGCCTCTGTATCACTATAATGCTGCTCACTAAAGAATAAACTCAGTGGTAGCACTATGGAAGAGCAAGGAAGCTTGTTTCTTTGCACATGAAAAACACATTTAAAAACAGAAACAGAAAACCCAGAAATGTCCAAAAGCTAAAGCTGGTAGTTGCTGGGCACTGCTGGGCGGACTAGAGTCATTTCCATAAGATGAAACGGAAATGATTGCCCATGTATTATTAAGTAACTCAGTGTATGTGCCAGAATCAGTAATTCATTTTTAGAAAAGTGTTGGTGTAGTATGTTTGTTATGCAATTTAATTATAACCATGTTTTTTTTTTAACATAATTGGAAATTTGGTGTTTTATTTACATTTTTTAAAAAATCCAATCCAATTTAAATTAAAAATGATTTTTAATTTTTTTGGGGAAGGGGAATAATCAATTTTTATATATCCTGGCTAGAAGAATGAAAGAGAGAGCACAAATTTTAGTGTATGTGAGAGAAGCATTCCATGGCTATAGCCAGAATGTCATCAGTTAACTGCAGACTAGACTTCTCATTTTGCTATGTAAACCTCTTTGAGAACTTTTTGTTGTTGAAAAGAGGTATATACATATTCTAAATGATATATTCTACGTAATAATCTAAATATTCTAAATTGTGATTGATTGATTGATTAAGTGCTGTCCAGTTGGTGCAGACCCTTAGCGACCACATAGATAGATTATCTCCAGGATGATCTGTCTTCAACTTGGCCTTCTCGGTCTCTCAGTCATGCATTCATTACTGTCATGATTGAGTCCATCCACCTTGCTTCTGGTTGTCCTCTTCTCTTTCCTTCAACTTTTCTCAGCATTATGGACTTCTCAAGGGAGCTGGATCTTCACATAATTTGTCCAAAGTATGATAGTTTGAGCCTGGTCATTTGTGCCTCAAGTGAAAATTCTGGATTGATTGGTTCTATGATCCATTTGTTTGTCTTCCTGGCTTTCCATGGTATTATTAAAAGTCTTCTCCAGCACCAAAGTTCAAAGGTGTCAATACATTTTCTATCTTGCTTCCAGCTTTTATATCCACAGAGTGTCACGGGAAAAACCATTGTCCGAACAATTCTCATCTTTGTAGGTATAGACACCTCACGACATCTAAATATCCTTTCCAAGGCCTTCATTGCAACCCTACCAAGTCTTAGTCTGTGGCGTTGTTCTTGACTGCTGGATCCTTGACTGTTGATGGTTGATCCTAAAAGGCAGAAGCTATTCACCACTTCAGTGTCTTCATTATTAATTCTTAGGCTGGTTGCTGTGCCCGTTGTCATTAGTTTAGTCTTTATATTTAGTTGTAGTCCCATTTTTTCACTGTGATCCTTGACTTTCATTACTAGAGCTTAAAGATCATCTGTATTCTCAGCTATCAGAGTGGTGTCATCAGCGTAATGTAGGTTATTGACGTTTCTTCCTCCAACTTTAAAACCACGCTCATCTTCTTCCAATCCAGTTTCTCTCAGTATATGTTCAGTATATAAGTTGAATAAATAAGGAGAAAGTATACAGCCATGTCTTACTCCTTTGCTGATCTGGAACCAGTCTGTTTCACCATGGATATTGTGTGATGGTTTGCGCAGTCTTTTAGGTCTCCTTTCTTTCGTATGGGTATGTAGACTGACCTCTTCCAATCTGTTGGCCATTGTGTAGTTCTCCAGATTTGCTGGCATAGTTTCGTTAGAGCCTTGACTGATTCTTCTTCTGTTGACTGATTCTTCTTCTAGATTGTGAGCCCCTTGGGGATAGGGATCCATCTTACTTATTTATTATTTCTCTATCTAAACCACTTTGGAAACATTTGTTGAAAAGTGGTGTATAAATATTTGTTGTTGTTGCCTGCCCTATTTCTGTAGCTATTCCATCAGTTCCTTCCGATTTGGTAATGACGAGAGTGCTGATCTAACTTCATCTTCCCGTATTATAGGTTCTTGCAAGTAGGGAATATCTTCTAGAGTTTCTTGGGTTTTGACGTCCCTGCTGTAGAGATTTTCCGTATACCCCTTCCATCTCTGTTTGATCTTCTCAGAATCAGTTACTGTCTGGCCTTTGGCATCCCTTTACATACCAATTCGAGGTTAGAACCTTCTTCTGAGTTCAGAGATCTTTTGGAAAACTTACCTTGTTTTTCTGTTTCTGTTTCCATCTTCAAGGTCTTTACGGATGTCATTGTAGTATTGCTCCTTGTCTCTTCTAACAGTTTTCTGAAATTCCCTATTAAGTGTCTTCCTGAGGTCTTTATCTTTCTTGACTTTGGCTTCCCTCTTCTTCTTGGCAATTTCCACCGTCTGTTCTGAGATCTGTTTTTCATTCCACAGTTCCTTTGGTTCCCTATCAATGATATTCAGAACTTCAAAGCAGTTCCTGATGTTTTCCTTGAAAATGGTGAGTACATTCTCAAGGTCATATCATGGAAACTGGATAGCTTTGTTTTTACGCTTTAGCTTTACTTGGAACTTGCGCACGAGCAGTTCATGATCTGTTCCACAATCGGCCCCCAGCTACATTTTTGCTGTTATAACTGAGCTCTTCCACCTCCTTGCACCAATAATGTAATCAATTTGATTTCTGTGTACTCCATGTGGTGATGTCCATGTGTATAGGCGCCACTTTGGTTGTTTGAAGAATGTGTTAGCAATGAAGAGATCATTGGCTTGGCAGAAACTAATAAGTCATTCTGCTTCATTTCTGTTCCCTAGGCCACGACTGTGTTTTCCTTGTTACCATTTCCAACTTTGGCATTCCAGTCTCCAACCGCCAGCAGCACATCTTCTTTGCATGTTCTGTCAATTTCAGACTGAACATGAGTATAAAACTCATCAATTTCCTCTTCTTCTGCGTCATTCGTTGTGGCATAGACTAGAAAAACTGTCATGTTAAAGTGTTGTCCACGAAATCTACTTGATATTAGTCGGTCACTGACTGCATTGTACCCAAGTACTGTCATTGCTATATCCTTCCTGACTATGAAAGCAACACTGTTCCTTCTTTGTTTTTCATGTCCTGAGTGTGATTCACAGTGTCCTGAAAGTGTCCTATTCCAGTCTATTTTAATTCACTGATGCCCAAAAGGTTAATCTGTAGTCGATTCATTTCATCTTTCACTTTGTTGAGCTTTCCCATATTCATGCTTCTTATGTTCCACATTCCCTTGTAATTCTGTCTTTGCAGCTTCAGATTTTCTTTTCCCGCATGGCAACATCAGGTGCTAGACATACAAAAGGCTTTAATCTAACCTTGTCATAAACACCATTGGTACTCTCAGAGCTCCTCAGCTCTTCCTCAGTAGCATGTGGAGTACCATCTGACCTGAGGGGGTCTACATCGACAATCATTCTATCCATCTGGTTCTCTTGGTAAAATACAGGAGTGGTTTACCATTGCCTTCTCCCACATAGTATGAAACGATGCTTTTGTCATTGTAACTAAAGTGACCGTCTGCCTCCAGCACCTTCCTAAATTGCTGCTTCCCAAATAGGTGCCTGCTTGCTTTAGCTGGGCAACTGGGATGACCTTCGTGCTTTGGGTGACCCTACTGGGAGTATACCTTCTGGTGTACTTTACTCATCCCTCCCAGGAACACACACTGTCCCTGCCAGGATGAGGCAGCATAGCAGGACTTGGGGAAAAATATTCTAAATAGTAGTAGTCAATTTCAGGATTTATTGAGGACTAGCTAGAGTGAGAGCACTAGATAGGAAAAATTAGGGAGTGGGCTAAATGTTAAATTCTCAAGTCTGTTAGTTTCTTAATGATCAAGCCTCTGATTTCTAGTACACCAGAAATTTGCACAGATTTCCAGTGCCTCTTTTGTGATATTTGATGCTATCCTAAGTGTCAGAGCCAAACTAGATGTGACTTTACACATGTTGTTTGGACCCGGTTGTTTCGTAGTGGGTACCTACATGTTTTGGTATGTAGTAGCTAGTGTGTGTGTGTGTCCCAGTCCAGATTGGTACTGCAGCATGTGGGGAAGGGAGACTTCAAAATTTGTCCCCACCATGTTTCTGATTTGTACTAACCCTTAATGACTGTTGGTGCTGTAAATGGAAATGTTATACTTGTGCTACATTATCTCTTTCTAATTTGTAAATAAATGTAGTCCAGTCTTCACTTTGTAAGGGCCTATGTAATCACTTGTCTTGATTTAAAAAAAAGAGAGAGAGCCTTGCTTTGGTCTGTTATTTGTTTATACCTTCAAGGGGTTAATCACAGTGGATGATGCAAATTGAGAGCAAAGAAAGGAGCCCCTGGTTAATTGGAGCTTTTGAGACCTGAATTCTTCACCTCAGGATAAATTACCATGTAAACAATAACATGATCATTAACTCTAGGTTAATGATTGCGGGTGGGTGTGGAGATCAGAATTTATTGCAAACACATGATAAGCAAAGGTGTGTGTGGATAAAATACTCAGGAATTCCTGTCCATGTAAACAGGTGTTGTGTCAGTATAGCAGACCTGAAATTGCTGTACAACTTCCTGTGAACAAAACCTTGCAGTCTTGAGTGTTAGTTTAAAGAACTAATTGGTTGGATAAAGAGGGTTTTGGATTTTTCCTGCTATTATCTATAAATATTCAATATTTCATCCTCCTAACTTGCCTGGAAGAAGTTAGGTATACCACTATTTTGCTCTGTATATTGATAAGTATTGCTTATGGTTTGATCTAGAGAGACAGTAAGGTTGTTCCCATGACGGTAGGCACTGGTGCAAGCTGGGAGGAAGGAAGAAACCTACCTGCCTCCCCGCACCCAATGATCTGAGCCCGCAGAGGGCTCTGCCACACCATACACCCAGACAAGTGGCACGGCAGTGACTGGCGCAGTGAGTGGGAGGTGGGTGGGTGGGTGGGACCACTGGGCTCATTCCTGAAAAATACTACACACTCGCTGACCACCTTCCCATCATTATCTCTGCTTAGACTAGGAGATGTGCATTCTGGGGAGAGACTCCATTAAGTCCATTATCAATCAAGGTAGCTAATGAAAAGTGGTGCCTATGCTAAGGTCATTGCCTGCTTGTTGCACATTTCAGAGCCGGTGACCCTAGAGAGCTATGGGGGAAGACTTAAAGAAGAAAGGGGGAGTAAATTTCCAGCTACTGTCCTTGCTGCTTTGTTTGGCTTGCTAGCCTAGACAGCTCCTGGCCCTGCCAAGCTGCACTACTGAAGCACAACCATTGCAACATGTAGTGTAACAAATGGATTGCACCCCATTTCTCTGCCCAATTTATCACCCCTTTCTTGCTTTGTGCATCCTCTTTCTTTGGAGCTTCCATTTTATCCACACTAGTATTCCTATCCTCAGTCTTTACTGCTTACACTGCTTTTCTGTTGCATTATGGTGCTCTCTCTCCCCCCACTTCCCCCAGTCTCATCCCATGTTTACTGCCTCCTCTTTCCATTCTTGTGCTCCCTAAGGTTCATAACTACCATGATCTCTTCTCTTGCTTCCTCCAGTTCTCTGAAACTGTCATTGTTCCTCTCTTCCCTTCTGAAATCTTCCATGCACCACCCACTGAAGGCCATGGTGCTGGTGACATTGGACTTTCCTCTCTAAATCCTGTCAGCTCCAGATCCTGTAAACTCTTCCTTCCCATCGCGATGCCACTTCTGCACACCCATTTGCTCCTGTTGCCTTTCTCCCTTCTCTGTAGCCTGTCTCTCTTTTCCGCTTTCTTCTCTACAGTGTTCAAACATGATTCTTGCAAATAAATAAACAAACCATGGCAAATATTTTAATTCCAAAGGCTGTTATTAACATCAATTTGAATATGATTACAAGCCATCATTAAAGAACTGAAAGCATACCTGTGAATCATGCCCATATTTTGGAACTGTAACTACATATTTTTCTTTTCATTGAAAGCATGCCCAGTGAATCATGCCCATATTTAGGAACTATACCTACATCATTTTCTTTTCATTGCTATATAAGGGACTGTGTCCTGGCCTGGGCTCTAGGGAATAAAGATAACAGATGGAAGTTTCAGTGAGACCTCTGAGTATTATTCAAAAGAGACAAGTGGAAGAACATTATTGAAAGTAAAGTTCTAAATGCTTTTGAAAAGTTTATACACAAGCCCAGTTAATTCTGCCGTGAACCAAAGTGCCAAAAGATTGAGCAAGGATGAATGTTAATCCACTTTTATAAAATCAAAGGGTTCATTTTTTTTTACTGTAAAGAAATAATTTGAATAAAATTTGACCCTTTCTTCAATAGTCTGTGGGTCAAAATGAACCCACCATTAAAATTCTCTAATATCTTTCTTGTATTAGCATTTCAAAACTCAATTTAAATATTCACAGAGCTCTTTTTAATAAACTTAACAAAATTCAGGTAATTTCCTTCAACTTTCTTGATTGAAGGAAGGCAGTAGGTAGAGATATAAAAAAGATGTACAGCTACGAGCAAAACCTGAAATCAATTATATATAAAAATAACATAACACATGGAATGAAATTAATCAAAAGGGGAAAAAAATTCTACTATATGATTCTCTGGTCTACTACCTGCAGGCAAAGAACGTAAATGAAAAAAAAAATCAACATTCTTCTCTCAGATAAGGAAAAAATTAATAAAAATATTTCCTTCCTACAGATCCCCTGATGCAACTTATGTTAAAAGTGAGTGGCTGCAGGAAGAACTTGCTCATTTAAAATAACTCCAATTTTTCTTGGCCAAAGAAAAATAGCTTTTGCCTTGCTGTTAAGCTCAATTACATCAGGTTTGTGTGGATTTGTAGTGTCCAGAAAGCACCCTGCATCCTCCCCTTACTTGTTGAACTTCTATATAGGAACTTATAAAAGTCTCCTCTGGACCTGATTCAGAAGAATTGAGAACAATGATTTCTTTTCAAAATAAATCAAAAATATCTTTTCCTCGAGTCATTTCCAACATTGGAGTTCCATTAGGCACCCAGTAGTGTCATTGGGAGCCCCGCGGGGCATCCCTCTCTGGACCCCTTTCAAGGATCCTTCAGACTTACCTGGTGGTAGAAAGCAACAATGTTTTTGTAAGGCCCTCAACACTGTCATGAGGTCTTGAGCCATAAATCCTGATATATTTCTCCCCAATACATTCCAGTCAGGAAAAAGGGAGAGCACTATTGTGAGGGCTTGGGATGAGAGCTGAAAAACACCATAGGTCTGGATTATATTCTGTTCTGTTCTGTTCTATTCTTTATTTTTATACTTCTATCCTGCTCTTCCTCTAAGGAGCTCAGAGTGGTGTACATGGTTATTTTTATCCTCACAACAACCCTGCGAAGTAGGCTAGGCTGAGAGATACATGGATAGAGATATGAGACATATGGGACTGGGGAGGCCAAAGTGGTGGTGGTGGGGAGTTTTGTGTCTCTCTATTTTGAGGTCCATCCATTTACTTTTTTCAAGTGCAGTACAGAAGACAGTTTCGAACATCCAGAATATTTCAGAATGGATGAAGTGTTCACATTTTTATATTTTATAAATTGGTTGCCTTTGTGGAATATAGGATATGCTTCTAGTCAGTTGGCCTTTGGGTAAACCTGAAAGTCTATTGGACTTTGAATCCTAAATGTATTTGATTATAGTTTTGCCCCCAGATACTGAGATTAAGTAAAGCTTTTTATTGCCCAATTCTGTCCACTTTAAAGCTCCATAGAGCTCTTCTGGGAGTGCATCTTACTATGTATGCTTATGATTCTGATAGTAGAATCCTGAAATAACTGAGAAGAGTCCTCAAAATAGGGTAAACTGAAGTTGTACAACTTGTCATTTTATAGTAATTCTGATTGCATCATAATTACTGATTCTTTGCCGTGGGACTCTCTGTTGATCACACCAATGGGCTTTTGCATCTGGATGGAAGGTCCATCAGGAACCTTCTAAAGCTCTTTTCCCCTGCTACATTTTTGGTGGGAGGCCTGCCCCTATAGTGGTAGAGTGCCCTTCCTCCCTCAATTATTTATTGTCTACTGTTGGATCAACAGTTTCATCTTAGATGAGCCTTCTTTGCATCTCTTTGTATTACTTTATAGAATACAGTATAGAATAACAATTCTTGTGCAATCTCCATTTCAGCATTTCATTGATCCGGTTTGTGATAAGATAACTGGATAGGAACATAGGAAGCTGCGTCATACCGAGTCAGACCATTAGTCCATCTAGCTCAGTATTGTCTACACAGACTGGCAGCAACTTTTCCAAGGTTACAGGCAAGAGTATCTCCCAGCTCTATCTGGAGATCCCAGGGAGGGAACTTGGAACCTCCTACATGCAGATACTCTCTAAGGAGAGTATCTTACAGTACTTAACCAGGGCAGACCCTGCTGAGCAAAGAGCATAATTTGTTCTTGCTGCCACAAAACCAGCTTTCCTCCCTATGTGGATATGTGTGATTTTATCCAAACTGTGGTAAAATATGCTAGTAATTTTGATTTTTAAAAGATGTATATTAAATTTGGTGTTATCTGCCTTGAGACTTTGGTTGTACACAGAATATAAATATGCAAAATAAATAAATAAATGCAGAAAAAATGCTTGCTTTATGAAAGTTAGATGGTAATAGTAGTAAAGAATTATAGTTGTGTTTGGACACTGTAAGATAGAAAAAGGAGGCTACAAACAGGACATAACATTTGGTTGGTTTAGATCCAAGAACAGCACTCCATTATATCATGTTTTCCCCTTTAAAGGAATGTCTTGTGTTACTTAATTCCATTCTTGCCAGCCTGCTTTTCTGAAACATTTTTGTATGTATAGCCTGCATTTTCTGATGATCTTTCTTCATATTTGGAGAATAGATTCATAATTGACAAAAGTGCATATATTTTGCACCATATTAAAGGGTGTTCAGTGATTCCTATGTTAAGTACACACACACACACTTCTCCCTCCCCGCCCCGGAACTCAACATAGCTAAAAAAAGCAGCAAAGATAAAACCAAAACCAGAGGAGAGCAGCAAAAATCATTACACCCTCTGTCATTGTTCTTATTATGCCATCTGTGTACATTCTACTTTACAAAGAATGAGAGGGTAGGTCCCTGCCCCAAGACACTTTCAATCCAGAAAACAAGAGCATGGAGGCAACGGAAAAAGAGAGCAAAATAGAGGCATGGGTAAACAAAGGATACTGGTTTTGTGGAAGCATTAATTGCTAAAAACCTTTGCTAAGCAGAGTCTACCCTGGTTTGCATTTTAATTGTAGACTACATGTGAGCACTGTAAAATATTCCCATTAGGGAATGGGGTTGCTCTGGGAAGAGCATCTACAAGCTTGCATGCAGAATATTCAAGTTCCTTCCCTGGCATCTCTAGATTGTGCTGAGAGAGATTCCTGCATGCAACCTTGAAGACGTCACTACCAGTCTGTGTAGACTATACTGACCTAGATAGATCAATGGTCTGACACCATATAAGGCAGCTTCCTATGTTCCTAAAGGAAGCATAAACTACTTCAACATCATAAATATGGCATAAATATCAAATTGCTTGTGCCAAATCCTATGTACTTAAGGCATTTACCATGTGACTATTTCTTTGGAAATTAAAATGATTACCAGATTTTTTTTTGACACAAACTTAAATAAATGTTTCATGAATGTTTCTAGCACACATCAGAGCCTGTTTTCTACAGCTCCCCCATTATGTCTCCTTCATTACATTCAGCCTTATTTAAGAGAAATATTGAGGTGTCTATCTACTAACATCTATGTTTATAACTTTACTTGCCCTTCTGGTGTAAGTGTGAAATGATGGTGTGGTCCAGATTTGGCAATCTTTACATTGTTAGGAAATGAATAGAAGTTTGTAAGAAAGGGCTACATTTGTCATTTTTTTCTGATAATATTCATATTTATTCAAGAAGAAGGGTTTGACCAGATTCCAGTGGGAAAAATAATCTTCCACATGACTATATGGAGATAGCCCTCACTTCATGTTAATATGAGAAAAAATATTTAGTCCCCATTAACAAATTGGAGTGGAATACTCTTTCACTGAAAGTCACCAAAGGTGCTTTTATTGATTTTTTAAAGTTAATCTTTTTCTTTTTTGAATGAAATGCAGAACAGAAATAGAGAATACCTTTGCAAAATTATGCAATATTTTAGAAACCCAGCATTTTCTACTAAATACGTATTTCACTGATGTGCATAAAAGCACAAAACCCAAGCCCTTTAAGTACAGACTTCCTAGCTCACACTTTTATATGCTGTTGCTTGTACATTGTTTTGGTACAGTGTTGTTGGTTTTTTTGAAGGCCCCCTTGAGGATGCTGTTGAGGATGAAGAGGAAGAGTGTCTGTCTGAGGAAAATGACGTTATCTCCAAAGATGACTTTCCTCTGGAGGGAACCTTTTCAGCAGAATTTGAACCTGGGAATCTGAGTTGTGAAGAAGTGGAATACTTTTGTAATAAAGGTAATCAGTATTGTGTAGTCCTTGAGTAAAGAATTGTGCATTTTGAGGTGCCTTCCTCTGGAACATTTTGCCCAAAAATACCTTCTTGGACATAATAAGCAAAACACTGTCTTCTAGCAGACACTCTTGTAAGATACTGCTACTTTTGACTAACAGAAACTGCTTTTTATAGCTACTTAGAGTGTTTCAGGAGCTTGTGGGCATACCATTCCACCTTGTTTGGTTAAGAATTTAGCATTAAAAGGCATTTTTTAAATAGCACACAATTTCTGAATGTCCTGCAGCATATTGTGGGTGGTGTAGACCCACCCGCACTGCTGTTGGGACTATAACATGGTGATGCTGCTACACAAGAAGGCTACTCTGGTACAGCTTAACCTTGCACAAATGCAGATTGTGCACTACTTGCATTAGAAAGAAGGAAATACATATTTATTTGCTCCGGAAACAAGCAAACAGCACATGACCTGCGGTCGAGCAATGGCATGTTGTACTGGAACACTGCTTTTGTGTAGCAGTGTCACTCTGTGTGTTAGAACCTCACAGAGGCACAAGTGGGTGTGCATCATCTGCGTTATACAACATGTCATGACAACCATTAAAATAATATTTGCTTTTGTTTGGTATGGATGCTCAGTGGGATTCAGTTCTGATTCTGGCTTTCAAAACCTATGTGAACTAGTTTAAAGAAATCTTCATACATAATATTCTGTTTCACTAACAGTAAGTGACTGTTGGTGACTGTTGGTGACCTTTTATTCTACTTTAGCTACCCTTACATATAAAAAAAATCTGAGATTCTTATTCCTCCTCTCCTTGCACATCTGTGCAGGCAAAATGCAGTGTTCTGGTGAATAAGTGCACCATTTGTCAATTCTTTTAAAAGACGCACCCAAGTGTATAGTAGTCCCTACTGTGTGTGTGTTCATAACCAGAGTTTCTTAGAAAGGAAGCATGGTGTGGGAGAGATATGCATGCTCAGGACAGAAAATTGTTTTCATATGTAGTTTAGAAAGATGGAAAAAGCCTGTAATGAATGGTTCTGTTCATGTGTGTGCATGTGTGCTCTCATGGAGAAGAGGGACCATGCTTTAATGCCTTAATAGAATTTTTTTTTTGTATTTTAAAATTGTATTAGATTTTACAATAACTTTTACATTCAGATTAAATTCATTTATCTAATTCTACACATAAGTAAATATTGACTTCCCCTTGCCTATCTGCACGGTTCACAATAACTATACATATAAACCATTTTAATAATAATTCAAAACATACATACTCCACAATACTACTCTATTTTACCCAACCCAACCTGCTGTTATTACTATATTTCAAACCATACTGAAAAGTCCATATTAGAAAAATAATTCTTTAAGTAAAGCAAAAATGGTTCCCAATCTTCTTTAAAACATTCCAAATTTTCATCTCTTATAAGTGCTGTAAGCTTTGCCATCTCAGCATATTCCAAAATTTTTATCAACCAATCTTCTTCTGAGGGCATTTTAGTGTCTTTCTATTTCTGCACATATACTATCCTCGCCGCCGTGGTTGCATACATAAAAAATGTTAAATTTCTTCTAGAGAACTCTCTTTCAGTTATTCCCAGCAGGAAGGATTCTGGCCTCTTAAGAAATGTCACTTTAAAGATTTTCTTCAACTCATTGTATATCATATAGCAAAAAGACTTTGCCTTCTCGCATGACCACCTCATATGGAAAAAAGTTCCTTGACATTGTCCACGCTTCCAACATTTGTTTGAAACATTTTTATACATTAATGCTAATTTTTTCGGTGTCAGATACCACCTATACATCATCTTATAATAATTTTCTTTTAAAGTATAACATACAGTAAACTTTAAATCAGTTTTCCATAATTTTTCCCAAGCAGCCATATCTATATTATGACCTTAATAGAAAATTGCCTCTGAGATCGACTTAAAATTGAAAATGTTCTATCACTTCTACAAGAGTGCTTTGAACAAAGAATTCCTCAGCTGTAGGGCAACCATGGTTGTGAGTAGAGATCTGCACAAATTGTGTTTTGTGATTCAATTTGAACGCAAATTGAACTGCAAAATCCTCAAATCAATTTATTGAAATGGGCCATTGCCAGATGTTTCGATTAATCAAGTTGAATTGGTTCAAGTGATTCGACCATAGGGAATAATGGGGAACTCGGATCATTCCATTGTTCCCCATGGGTAGGTCCTAGGGACACTAAACTGGTTTGGGTGGTAGGGCATGATGGGTGCTACGTACCACCCAACCCACAAAAGAAATGGGCAAGCATCAGATTTTTTTTAAAAAATTAACTTTTTTCAAAAAGGATCCTATGGGGATTTTGGGGAAAGGTTAACAGTGTTCTAACAAACCACCTGCTTGCCCATCTCTTTTGTGGATTGGGTGATTGGTAGCACCCATCACATCGTACTACCCAACCCACTGTGGTGTCCTTAGGACCTACCTGTGGGGAACTACTACCTGAGCAAAGTAGTAGGCAAGGATTCTCCCGATCAAGTAGCAAACTGGCATGGTTCTGTGCACACAGCATCCTTGGTGGAGGGCCAGGATAGCGGTTACTTGTGAAAAGCTATTCCCATTCGGGGATCCCCTCAGATATAAAATGAGAATGAACCCAACCGCGAAAGCAATTTGGGTGATTTGATAGTTGGATAACAATAATGGGTTCCTGTAACCAAAATATTTTTAGGCTGCCATGCTCTATGCTGCTCCAGACGGCACACGGAAAGGATCACTTTGTCCACGCTCTCCTGTGTCAAACTCCCCACAAGCAGAAAGCTAGCACGCCAAAGACATCACTGGGCTAGAAACGCTCTAGAAGAGAGCTGGTCTTGTGGTAGTGAGCATGACTTCTCCCCTTAGCTAAGCAGGGTCCATCCTGGTTGCATATGAAAGGGAGACTAGAAGTGTGAGCACTGTAAGATATCCCCCTTAGGGGATGGAGCCGCTCTGGGAAGAGCAGAAGGTTTCAAGTTCTCTCCCTGGCTTCTCCAAGATAGGGCTGAGAGAGATTCCTGCCTGCAACCACTGCCAGTCTGTGTAGACAATACTGAGCTAGGTGGACCTATGGTCTGACTCAGTATATGGCAGCTTCCTATGTTCCTGACAATGGGGTGTTTCGAGTTTCCTATTGTTCCCTATGGCCGAAACAAGCAGAGTGCACAAATTTCGCAACACTGCCTTGAAAAACAACGCAGAACAGAAGCACGCAATCCCTCCCAACAAAGAACAACACATTTTTCCAAACACACAGTCCAAAAATGGCCCAAAAAGAATCACTGACTCGGAATTCATGGCTAGCCACAGTCCCTGTGCTGAAGTAACATCACTGGCACAAGTTATTCTCTTTCACACACAATTATGACTCCTTCCTTAATCATTGTAACAGCTGCCACAGCAGCACCCTTAGCAGCCAGCAAGCATAGCCATAAGCTCAACTAGAACAGTGTCTTCAGCCACATCTTAACTGAGTACACTTTACAATGCAGATTGCAGAGCAGACTAGAGCAATGAGTGATGCAAAAGTTAGTCTAAAGGTCATCACAGCAATCACCAAGAAATATTACACACATACAGAGCTTCCACTGTTCATTTCTCACCATAACATCATCTCACAAACAGAGCAAACCACAACTCAAGGATGGCAGGCAGGCACCCAAGTTCTCGTTCTCTCTCTCTCTCTCTCTCTCCCTCTCTCTCTCTCTCTCTCTCTCTCTCTCTCTCTCTCTCTCTCTCTAAGATATTTATACCCCGCCCCTCTAGTGCACTACTGCTCAAAGCGGCTCTCAACAATAAGATAGACACAGATAAAATAAAAGTAATAAAATTAACTTAAAGTTTTTAAAAGTCAGATTAAAAACCACAATTATTAGGTTCAAATTAAAACTGAAAATTATTCAAAGCTAAAGAATAACAAAATAATAACATAGCATTAAAAAGCCTCCTTAAAAAGATGCGTTTCAAGATGTTTTTTAAAAACACTGAGGGAGGGAGCACAGCGATGCTCTTCAGGGAGGGTGTTCCAAAGCTGAGGGGCCAAAACCGAAAAGGCCCTGTCTCTAGTCCCCACCAAACGGATCTCTGTTAGTGGTGGGGTCATGAGCAGGGCTGCGATGATGAGTGGAGAGCCCTGGCAAATTCATATGGGCGAATGCAGTCCGACAGGTACCCCGGCCCCAAGCCATGTAGGGATTTAAAGGTCAATTGCAGCACCTGTCAATCCGAGATCCCGCAAAACAAGATAGTTAACAGCAAGCAACAGCATAGCAGGCCTATTATACATACTTAGTGCTGAGAAAACCACAAAATCAAACCTTCCTTCCTTCCATCCTGCCTGCCTGCCACAGAGAGAAAGGAGGACAGAGTAGTCATGGCCTGATGGACAAACAGTCTGACAAGAAAAATGGCCTCTAGACTCTTACCATGAGAGGAAGTCTTCTTTCTTCTCTTCTTCTCCCACGTAAGCGTACATTCCTGCCTGCCTCCCTGGTCTGTGTCTGGATAACATCATGGCTTCAGATTAGTGCTGAGCCCTGGCTGACAGCCTGACACATGGGTCAGGGCACCAGTCCGTCATCTCATAATCGGCCGTGGCAGTGGCATTCGAGCATGTCTGCGTGTGTCATAGGAACATAGGAAGCTGCCATATACCGAGTCAGATCATTGGTCTATCTAGCTCAGTATTGTCTGCACAGACTGGCAGCGGCTTCTGCAAGGTGGCAGGCAGGTCTCTCTCAGCCCTATCTTGGAGATGCTGCCAGGTAGGAAACTTAGACCTTCTGCTTTTCCCAGAGCGGCTCCATCCCCTGAGGGAATATCTTATAGTGCTGCTCACACATCAAGTCTCCCATTCATATGCAACCAGGGTAGACCCTGCTTAGCTAAGGGAACAAGTCGTGCTTGCTCCCAGAGGACCAGCTCTCCTGGGCAAGCACACAGGCCTCAGGTATATCCTGGTACTTGGGCTGTCCCAGGGGAAAGGAATTTTGGGATCCCCTCCCATTTTAAACGTCAGCGTGGTATAGTGGTTAGAGTGCTGTACTAGGACTGGGGAGATCCGAGTTCAAATCCCCATTCAGCCATGATACTAGCTGGGTGACTCTGGGCCAGTCACGTCTCTCTCAGCCTAACCTACTTCGCAGGGTTGTTGTGAGGAGAAACTCAAGTATGTAGTCCACCGCTCTGGGCTCCTTGGAGGAAAAGTGGGATATAAATGTAATAATAATAATAATAATAATAATAATAATAATAATAATAATAATAAGATGATGATGATGATCTGGGGCCCTCCAGCTGCTGTTGGCCATCTTCTTCAGTCACAGGGAGGGGCCAGTAGCCAGGGATGATGGGAGCCGTGGCCCAATCACCACCCGAGGGCCCAAGGGATGCAGGCCTGATCTTGGCGGTGGGGGCCATCCCCTGAATGCCAGGCCACAATGAGGCAGTGACATCTGGCTACCAACAGACCAACCCACTCTATGTTTGTGTGTCTGCCAACTGAGGGACAGGCTCTGGTTGGCCAAAGTGTCTGGGCAGACTGTGACACATCTGGGTTTGGGATGGGCCAGGGTGGGGCGAACTGCTTGTGCTGTTGCAATGGGTGGGGGTGAGCATGAGTCACTCACCCTCTATGGCTAGTTCGAGATATTCCTGTAGCGGGAGGTTGGCCTTCTGGAAGACCAGCCACTCTACCATATCAGCATCCATGCGTGTGCAATGGGATGTCACCACGCCCCCGGCCATGGAAAACACCTCTCACTCTGGACGCTGGTTGGAAGGCACAAGAGGAACCATCCAGCAATTGCTGGCCAGATTTGGCAATGCATTGCCCAAAATTGGATCAGCTCCATCTCCTGGCCTGACACCAGCTCCTGCAGGTGCTGCTGCACACACCTCTCAGCGCTGTTGCAGGGCTTGGAGGGCTCCTCCCACCCCCTGGCAAGGTGCCAAGGAATCTCTCCATGAACCACCAGGTGGAACGTGGAGGCAGATCCCCTGACTCACTTGGTCCTGCCAAGGACACCTGTCATGAACCCCTGCCAAGGACACCTGTCATGAACCCCAAGTCTGACATGTAGGAGTCACAGGACGAAGCAGTCATAACCCCTGAGCTGGATACCAGGTGCTCTCAGGGTGAAGTGATTGTGACTCCTGAACCTGACTGTTAACCGAGATGACTCACAGTACAAGGCAAGCTTCAAGGGACCCTCACTGCCAGCAATGGAAATGCCAGCACCTGCTGACTGCCTCAGCACATCCCTGCTTGTGTCCTTTGAGTTGGAGGATGAACCTGAAGCATCTCAATCCCTACCAGCAGCCACTAAGCTATGCTGCAGCCAGCGCTTAAGAAATAGAGTGCAACCCTTTTAAGACATTCTAGGCCTGGGTGGGGTTTAGTGCTGGCTCTGTATTTAAGGCCTCGCTTTGCCTCCACCATTGCTGAAGCAACGTTGTTGTAGACATGTGCTACCTTGCTCCTGTTCCTGTTCCTGCTCCCCCTGACCTCCTGCTTGTTTTCCTTTGCCTTGGCTGTCCTAATGGACTGATCTCTGGCTCCTGACCTCCTGCTTGTTTGACTTTGCCTTGCCTGCTCGTACAGTATGCTTCCTGCCATACCAGACCCATCCAGGTTCAACAACACCATGCTGCTGACCTTGGAAGTGGTGGTGATGCTGCTGCTAGAGCTGGCATGTGCACCAGCAGTAGGCACTCCAGCAATCTCCTCCTGGTTGTGCCCAGCCTCCTCTCCTCTGTTTGTTTAACCTCTGCAACCAGGAGATCCCTCCACCTAGGAAGTTGGTCAGGGGTGACAGCTTTGTCCTTCATCCTTGGATCACATAGGCAGGACAAAACATGTACTGCTGATACACCCAAGATGTGCTGAGCCGATTCACCACTCCAGTCTTCAGCCAGCCTGCCAAGGTGATTGCTTCCTCATTGTTCTTGAGGAGAAGACCAGGAGGCTAAGCGTGGCTCAGTGTTGCTGTCTTGGTACACAGCTGTTAGTGGTGATAAAGAACAGCTCAAGTCCAAGACAACCTTGGAAAGGTGCACTCATTCCTGGTTGGATAGGTTGCACATTTCCAAGCCACACCTCCTTGCTAGGGCATGGATGGCCAGCTCTTGCTCCCACAGGTACCAGAACAAGACAAAAGTGGAGTCCCCTGGCTTGGAACATAGTGATCAGGTGTTCAGGTAGGTGGAGTTCAAGTTGCCTGTTCTTGAGCATCAGCCTAACCTTTTCACTTCAGTAGAAGAAAGCTGCTATCTTGAGGCACTTCTCCACAAGAGCAGCCATGGCGGCAGCAGGATGGTGCCCTGCCCCTGCAGCGGAAGTGCCTCATCTGTCCAAAGTTGCAGAAGGGCCAAGCACATACCTTACAACCAATTTCAGAGTGTGTGCCATACAATGGATGGACAAAAACTAACTCGGCTTGGCTGCTTTAGTTATGCTGGCATCATTGTCAGTGACCGCTAACGCTCGATGAAGGTTTGGCTGCCTGGACAGCTATCCCTCCACCAGGTGATCCATGGCCATCGACAACTCAGCTGCCGTGGGGTCAGTGCCCAGTGCCTCCATGTGCAGCAAAGCCCACTTGTGCTTTGTGTGTGCAAGGAGCCCACAGCCTTCTTGCACACCTGGTACCAGGAGGCACCACCCGCTTGCTGAAGGTGGTGTGTGAGGATATTTTATAGTCGGGGGCAAGTAGTAGAATCAGCCAGTGTTCTCTACCTCCTGGAATGGCTCATGGTCCAAAACAACTCTCGGCAGTGGTCTGGGTGATGAGATAAAGCTCTGGGCAACCAGACCGCTTGCTCACCGATTGCACCCACCACACTGGCAAGTTCCCCTGCTTGGGAGCATGAGCAGGTGCCTTGCCGTTAGTCGAGGACACACCAGGCTTATTGCTGCCAGCAGGAGCATGGACCCCTGGGTAATGCCATCATAGTTGCTGCCACATCCTCATTGTCATAAGATGTCTGGGGTCCTTATCCCTACAGACTTGTGTCCTGGAGTGGATGCAGGCAGCATGGTGTGGGCCACCATGGCAGAGCTCAAAGTGTTCCCACACTAGGCTGCTATCAGTCTGGGACTGTTTTGGTAGTGGTGGTACTGGGGCTTCTGGTTTGTTTTCGGAGCCACCATCACGAACACCTTCTGAAGCTGAGAAGATCCAGGAAGCTGAAGTAGTGCCTACTCCTTCTCAGTCTCAGCTGGGAGTGGGGGTTGCACTGCCAATAGGGATTGGGGAAGATGGAGACAGTGATCTGGCTGGACTAGCAGCTAATAATAGCTCTTCCTCCGCTTCCATGATGAGAGGAATGATGACTTTCTTCCCTGATGAGAGGACCCCCCCCCCCCAATTGTACTATAGCTGCCACTGGCAGCTGTGGGATCAGAGTCCTTTGGAAAAGAGAGCCTGCATGTAACATCAGTAGGGTTGACTAGGCCCCTTTTGCCACCGTCCACCATAACCAGCAGTATCACTCCTCCCTCTACCTGCCACTCTGCTCCTGGCTCTGCTTCACACCCTCTTGGACATCTTGGGGTTTTTAAAAATTTAAGCCCTAACTCTGATGGGCGGGGGGAGAAGAAGAGCCTTTAAGTGGGAGTGGTCCTGGGGGTGGTCTATTTATGCTCTGTATACCACACACAGCACTATATCAATAGCACTGTGGTGCGCACACATAGGCTAGAAAAATTAACACCCCCCAAATAAAGCAGGCTTTATTTGGGACGTGTGTGGTGCTTTTCCTTTTAGGGGACCTAGCAACTATGGGGCACGTCCAAGGAAAGGGAAGAAAAGGGCAGGCGATTATTGGGGCCTCTCTAACCCAAACCCATTCCACCTATCCTACTAGTCTGCTCTACCTGTCCTCTCCACCTGTCCTACTGAAACCAAAACCCACTCCACCTGTCCTACAGACCCACTCCACGTACCTAATTCCTCATTTCCCCAAACTAAAGAACTCTAAATTCTATAACCTGACTAAGGTGGTGGTTGTGTTGTGGGGTCTCTCTCTCTCTCTCTCTCTCTCTCTCTCTCTCTCTCTCTCTCTCTCTCTCTGAGACCTTTTGGCATCTTCTGCTGGAGGCTTCTGGCATTTTCACCTGGAGTTTGCCAGATGTTGCTTTCAGAGGCACTCTTGGGCTGAGCAGACACAAGGACTCAACAGCTGTGGGGAGGCCAGGTGGGCAGGCATTGTGAAGTTGATAGTGGGACACACACATATGGACAAAGACACACGGCATGCTGGGTGATCTCAGAAACCTGCTGGAAAGTTGGCTAAAAGTGGTGGGAGGATCAGCACAATACCTCAGTTATTAAAAGCACTGGGGCCTAGCTACAAGTAATAATAAGATATCCAAATAATTAAAAAAATCCAAAGCAGCACCCAATTAAAGCCAGTGGGGGCTGCTGGAACGATTTAAATAACATTAGAAAAATAAAATAAAAGCAGTTGGCACTGCAAATTAACAGATTAAAAGAGAGAGAGAAGCCAGCAGGCTCGCTCTCTCTCTCTCTCTCTCTCTCTCTCTCTCTCTCTCTCTCTCTCTCTCTCTCTCTCTCTCTCTCTCTCCTTACTGGGCCAGGCAGGCAAGCCCAGATCCCCACCACCCATCTCTACACCCAGTACTACTGCTGCAGCTGCAGTCTCTCTCTGTGAGCCTTCTCTCCTGAGGCGCAAATGATACTCTGTCTCTATGCCTCCAAACAGCCCCTTAAATACATTTTGGAAATTACCTTTGGCCTCCCCCTCTCTGCTCCCTCCCCCCCCAGCCAATGGGGAACAGTTGCCCATGACAACGATATGAATGATAACAAGCAAACCAAGCAAGGATTTCTCAAAGCAATTGAAAGCCAGTGCCAGAAAATAAATCAGCAAAGGAAAAACAGCCCTCCAAAATGGCACTCTCCACTCAAATCACTCAAAGAGCTTGAATCAGGGTTGATTTGATTCAAACTCAAATCAAGCCTTTTATTCTAGGGGTGATTCAGTTCGAGTTTGAATCACTGAAATCGCCCCAGTTCGACTCAAACCTATTTGCACATCTCTAGTTATAAACCTTTATTTTTGTAGATGGATCCTTTATGGTGGTGGTGGTAGTAGGGTTATTTAGAGAGACATAGGCTTATCCCCATTAGTCCTAAGGCCTATGCATGTTGCTGGTCACACACTGGATTTGGTCTTTTGCTCAGATCAGGGAGGTGTTCTGTGGGTGGGGGTCTCCTGCAGTTTCCCCATTGTCATGGATGGACCACTTCCTGGTTAAGGTTGGTCTTCCAGTCACTTCTGACCCCTGCAGGGGTGGTGGGCAGTGTTCTGTCTAATTTTTTTTCATCTGTGTGCGGAATTAATTTTGTTCTGGGCAGCAGTATCAAGGCAATATATGCGTATGTGCATTCTGAATGGGGCCTTCCTGATTCAACCTGAGCGGGATCTAAAATTAACTGAGCAGACATCTAAAAATATGTGAGTGCACACACATATGCATGCCTTAGAGGGAACACTGGTGGTGGGCCTATTAGAATGGTCTGCCCGAGAAGGCTGTTGGATTCATATGATTCCAAAGGCCCTTGAAAGGTTTTGGAGTAGGTTCTGCTGGTGATTCTGTCGGTGCCCTGATGGATACCTGGAACAACGAACTTACCAGGGCAGTAGGCATGATCGCTCCTAAGCGTTCTCTCCGACCCGCTTAAAATTAGGCTCCATTTCCCTCATTTCTTCTTTGCCATTAACCTCTGGCCGTAGTTTACCCAAATATAATGCTTCCCTTAACTTCCTTTTAAGTGTACAATGTTCAGATTCTAAAATATCAATGTCTTGAATTTGATAAGACACAGCATAGAGCCCATTTGAAGGCCTATGCTGTGGCAATACGTGCAGCAAGGAAACTATTTTATTCTGTGCATATTCTACCCGTTGTTCCGGATTGTTAGAGATTTAACTCAAGCCCCCTTCTGTTTCAATTCTGTTTCTGGAAACAATGTCTCACTGTGATGCCTTTGCAGACAAAATCTCTCACATTCCGGCTGATCTCGACTCCAGTATTTCTACAGGGCCAATTAGGGAGATGCCCAGCAATCCTTCTTGCAAAATGGGAGCTACTGTATGGAGTCCCTCAGGGCTCCATTTTGTGTTTGACAAAATGCTTTTTAACATGTACATGAAACCTCTGGGTAAGGTCATCAGGGGATTTGGTGCTGGGTGTTATCAATATGCTGATGACACCCAAATCTATTTGTCCTTGTCAGCAATATCACAGAGGTATCACAGAGAGGTCAGATTATGTCTGATCTTAAACAGTTGCACTGGCTGCCAACATGTTTCTGGGCAATGTACAAAGTGTTGTTTATTATCTTTAAAGCCTTGAATGTCTGGGTTAGGTCCAGGTACTCCTGATAGAGCACCTTTCTCTACAAGATCCACACCACTCATTAAGATCATCAGGAGGGGGTCTATCTTCGAGTGCCACTGGTTCATGTGATGGCTATCTGGGACTGGGACTTTTCATTTGTCACCCTGGTTTGTGGAATGTGCTCCCTGTGGACATGAGAGGATTAACTTCCTTGGAGGCCTTCAAGGCGAGTCTTAAAGACCCATCTTTTTAGCCCAGGTCTTTTAATTTTAATCATTTTTAATTTGGTTTTAAATGTTTTTTTAATTTTTAAAAGTGTTTTATTATGTATTTTGTATTTTAATGAAAACCGCCCTGAGCCATTTTAAGATGAGTGATATATAAATCAAACAAACAAATAAATGAACGAACAAACAAACTTTATTTTGAAAATATAGTATATAGTAGAACACTAGGGTAGAGGTGATGTCTCAAGGATGTCAAACCCAAGCCATTTAGCACTTGAGGGGTAGGAATGAGCAGCTTCAAGAAGAGAAAAAGTGATAAAGGTTCATTGGTGTAGCTAAAGTTACACCCAAGTTACAGCCACCCAGAGACATAAGTTTGGGTGGGGAATAAATTTAATAAATAAATAAATAAATAAAGTTAAACATTGTTAAGTAATAGAGATTTTAATGGCTGTACTTATTTGACTTCTGTCAAAATCAGTTAGTGCTTAACATTTTTCATTGTGCCCTTTACTCAGTTCACAATGAAGGGTGAACTTTGCTATTTTATGCAGTGGTGGTCAGTGTTCCCTCTAAGGCGTGCATGTGTGTGCGCACTTACACATTTTTCAATGTCCGCTCAGTTAATTTTAGAACCCACTCAAGATGAATCAGGAAAGCCCCATTCTAAATGCATGTGTGCACGCACTGCCTTGATACTGCTTTGCCCCTAGCACAGTACCTCCAGTGACTGTTGCTGATGTCTATCTTATGTTTATTTTTAGATTGTGAGCCCTTTGAGGGCAGGGTACCATCTTATTTGTTTGTTATTTCTCTGTGTAAACTGCCCTGAGCCATTTTTGGAAGCCCGGTATAGAAATTGAATTAACAACAACAACAACAACAACAACAACAACAATGCAATAAGAGCAAAAGTTGAAAAATCAACAACAGCAAGTGCCACATTTGTAAAGAAGCAGATGAAACAGTGGACCACCTAATCAGCTAATGTAAAAAGATCGCACAGACTGACTACAAACAAAGGCATGACAAGGTAGCAGGGATGATTCACTGGAACATCTGCAAAAAATACAAGCTACCTCTAGCCAAATATTGGTGGGACCATAAAATGGAAAAAGTTGTAGAAAACGATGATGCAAAAATATTATGGGACTTCCGACTACAAACAGACAAACATCTGCCACACAATACACCAGATATAACTGTAGTTGAGAAGAAGGAAAAACAAGTTAAAATAATCGACATAGCAATACCAGGGGATCGCAGGATAGAAGAAAAAGAAATAGAAAAAATCACCAAATACAAAGATCTACAAATTGAAATTGAAAGGCTGTGGCAGAAGAAGACCAAAATAATCCCAGTGGTAATTGGCACCCTAGGTGCAATTCCAAAACACCTTGAAGAGCACCTCAACACCATAGGGGCCACAGAAATTACCATCAGCCAGTTACAAAAAGCAGCGTTACTGGGAACAGTTTATATTCTGTGACGATATCTATAATAATAAACAGCAACAACATTGACAATAAAATTCAGCCATCCCAGGTCCTTGGGAAGGACTCGATGTCTGGATAAAACAAACCAGTCAAGAACACCTGTCTGACTGTGTAAACAACAACAACCCCAGTGAGGCACTACCTTGGCGTGGTTGTGGGGCTTGCGTGCTCTGAGGAAGGTGAGAGCTATGCTAGAGGTCTAACCATACTGGACAGGTCTCACCAGAGGAGCCAGACGAAGAGTGCCTCTCTCATCAACAATATGGTGAGACGTAACTTTAATAAATCTATACCGGATCGGTCGTCGCCTGGGTCAACAAGGACTGTGCCAGGTGCTGGAACAAGAACAATATTGATGACAAAATTCTGACATCCCAGGTCCTTGGAAAGGACTCGATGTCTGGATAAAACAAACCAGTCAATAACACCTGCCTGACTGTCTAAACAAGAAATAATAATAAAAAATTTTGGTTTACAAATGTCATAATAAATATTGTTTTGAAATTAAAAGGGTCCGTCTAAGCAATATCACTCTTTTCTCTGCTGATTTGCCAGTTCTCTTTCACTCAGCCAACTAAGTAGTTGAATAATAATGAAATGATTATTCATTATTTCAGGCACAGAAGGGATATGCAACATCAGCCCCAGGGACTAGTGGAGCTTGTAGATTGGCCAGGTCTGGAGTATATATTAGGGAACTGGCCTTCTGCCATAGCTTGGACAATTGATCAGTGTATTCTTTGCAGTTCACCCACAACCTCATAGTGCAGTGATTTTCACTATTTTTCAAGCAGGGGCAACTTTGGCAAAAACTCTTCAATGTGAGAGCAATTTCCCACTGTCCTGAACTCTGCACAGTACTGCACAGTGCTGGGAGGACCCTTTAAGAGAGACGGAGCCATCTATTAAGAGCTCTGTTGGGAAGTGCTGGGAAAGACTACAATTCCTAGCAATCTCTGCATGCCTTCCAAGATGGTGCAGGGGCTCAAAAGGGCCCTCATTTTCCTTAAAGAAGCCCTCTAGTGATAAGCAAAGCGCAGCATTGCATGATAATAATGGTCATCTTCTCATGGTTCCAGGGGGACTGTGCAGAGTATTCAGCTTTGTCTCAAGTTCCACACAAGCACAGTAAACAATTAGTCAGGGAGCGGCACTTAGGGTGATGGGGACTGCCATCAGCCCCTGAGCCTTGCATTGAAGGACCATGCCATAGTACCACCCCAAGAGCATGAAAAATTGGGAAAGCAGTGCGAGGAGCAAATCCTTGCATATGCTTTTCTCCCTGGGAACATGAGAGTGTGTGGAATCCTACTACGTTGATATTGATGTCCTCCCATAGCAGGAAGAGCTTAAGAAAATATGCTGTGCGAGGTGGGGAGCATCCTTGTTTTCTGTTACAGCAAGGATCCATTTGTTAGATGTAATGAGGCAATTCTCACGACCACAGGAAAGGGGGCTAAGGGAGCCTAGCCCACTTTTCTGCAGTCGTGTGCTGCAACAGGAGCTGTGTGGCTCCCAGCAGCAAACTGCAGAAAGTACCCCTACCCTTAAACGAGGTTAGTGGAGTGAGTGCTCCGCTAACCCCGTTTATCTGATCATGAGTCGCCATGGTGCGGCTTCACTCTGCAGCGACTCATGAGTAGACCCCTGACTGGGCGGCTACAACACTCGCACGGGGCATGCTGGGGCTTCCAGGGGCTGGGCGACCCCCAATCCCTGCCATCCCTACAAGCTCTGTGACAGATCCGGTAGTTGTGTGGGTGGCCGATCCAGCCACCCAGGGCTCGACACTGGATCGTCTGCGGGGAGAGCAGGTCAAGTTATGCAGGCTCTACACACGGATCCTGTATAGAGCCTCAGTGTTTGCTCTGCTATTGGTATTGTTTCCTCTGATATTGCTAAAGTTTACATTTAGCAGAGAAAAACTGGTTACATTTTCCTCTGCTAAATGCAAACGCTACATTTAGTTTAGATCTGTGTGTTTGATTTATATCCTGCTCTATCCTGTAGGCTCAAAGCGCCTTTCAGCATTTTTTCCTAATAGCCTTATCCCCACAGGTTTACAATTAAAAAAAAAAAAAAAATCCCAGTCCCAAATATGGTAATAATGGTATCTAAGATCTGCTCAGGAAGGAAGTTATTGTTAATTCTTGGTTCCCTGAACAGAATGCTCCTTTCTTCAGCAGCAGCACTTAAGGAGAGGAGAGCTGGTCAAGGAAAGGAGAGCTGGTCTTGTGGTAGCAAGCATAACTTGTCCTCTTAGCTAAGCAGGGTCTACCCTGCTTTCATATGAATGGGAGACTTGATGTGTGTGCACTGTAAGATATTCCCCTCTGGGGATGAAGCTGCTCTGGTAAGAGCAGAAGGTTCCAAGTTCCCTCCCTGGCATCTCCAAGATGGGGCTGAGAGAGATTCCTGCCTGCAGCCTTGGAGAAGCCACTGCCAGTCTGTGTAGACAATACTGAGCTAGATGGACCTATGGTCTGACTCAATATATGGTAGCTTCCTATGTTCCTAGCTGCTAATGGTGACCATTGAAAATGTTGTTGCAGAGTGGATTATGCAGGACTTGAAGGAAATAGGCTTAATAATGCTCAACCTTTATGTAACATAGTTCAAGCATTCAAAACACTTCATGTACACTATTTTTATAGCATCCCTGCAAGGCAGGCCAAAATTATTTTCCCCATACAGGAAAACCTCAGTATTTGTGGGATTTTGTTCTCTGCTACTACCTTGGATACGGAAACTGTGAATACTGGGTTATTGGGGCTATGGGATCGTGGGGGTTAGGTTCCCAGGGAGAGAAAACTGGCCAAAAATCACTGGGGTTTTGCCAGTTTGGGGGGTGAAAAACAGGGTAAAATGCCCTAGAAATGCAGGGAGGATGGCCTACCATGCTCCAGGGGTCCTCAGCAGTTCAGAAATGCCCCACATATATAAAATTGGCCGAAAATCTCAATGTTACATCCATTTTTGTTTGAAAGAGAGCCAAATGGCTCCTGGTGTCAAAATGGAGGGCGGAAATGACCTCTGAGGTCATTTTTTTTGGCCTCTCCCATATATACAGAGGTCACATGTTTATTACCCAGCCACAGATACACGAAACTGCAGGTGGCGAGTCCGCAGTTAATGAGGTTCTCCTGCATTGTAGATTTGTCCTTTGAAACAAAGGTCCTTGGGAGAGGCATACTTGCTTTTCCTAGCTCTGTAGGGTGGATGTGGGTAGGGGTGCTGATGAAGATTAGATGGTGCCAATTTATGATGCAGGTTCTAAAACTATGTAGCATTTTTGGCACAACAACCAAGTACTTATGTTTAACACTTATTTAGCACCAGCTTCTCTGTGGTGGTGAAATGCTTGGCCCATTACCTTTTGTGGACTGTGGCTGATTCTCCATAGGTTTAGGAGGCAAGTTAAGTTGTTTTTTAGCCTTGGACCCTAATTAAATAATTAAACTTGAGCTGCATTTTTGCTGATTCAATGTTAGCCTTGGCTTTTTAAGTTGTTTTCTTGTTTATATTTATCTTTAAATTTGTATGTCATCTTTTGGTCAGACAAACCTAAAGGCTATTAACAAGTAGTTCAGAAATATAACTTCATAAAATATAATAAACCCAGAAATATTGGATTATGCTTGATTTTTATTACTGTGTTTTGTTAGTATTTTGATTATGAAATGCTTTGAGTAAATATATTGTATAATTAAACTGTGTGCAGATTAAATTATGAGCCTTTACCAGGGAGTTTTCAATGTACATTGAAGATAGATAAGATTTTTTTAAAAAGCTATAAAAGCCCTAATGGCGCAGCGGGGAAATGGCGCAGTGGGAAAATGACTTGCCCAGTGAGCAAGAGGTTTGCTGGTTCAAATCACTGCTGGTATAAAACACCTATACTGGGCAACAGCAATATAGAAAGGTGCTGAAAGTGTTGAAAGGCATCATCTCACACTGCACGGGGGGAGGCAGTGGTAAACCCCTCCTGTATTTTCCTGTAAAGAAAACCACATGGCTCTGTCGTCGCCAGGAGTTGACACCGACTCGAGAGCACAACTTTACCTTTAGGAGAGGAGAGCTGGTCTTGTGGTAGCAAGCATGATTTGTCCCCTTAACTAAGCAGGGTCTGCCCTGTTTGCATATGGATGGGAGACTAGAAGTGTGAGCACTGCAAGATATTCCCCTTAGGGGATGGAGCTGCTTTGGGAACAGCATCTAGGTTTCAAGCTCCCTCCCTGGCTTCTCCAAGAAAGGGCTGAGAGAGATTCCTGCCTGCAACCTTGGAGAAGCCGCTGCCAGTCTATGAAGACGATACTGAGCTAGACAGACCAATGACCTGACTCAGTATATGGCAGCTTCCTTTGTTCCTATGTAGGAACAAAGTTCCTATGTAGGAAAGTATATGCTTTATGGGGGTGGGGGAAAAGGGGGGATTGCAGTTAGGGATAGGATAGGGGAGAGTCAGTAGAAATGCAATTGAAGTGAGGTTAGGGTGGTTCAACAGATTAATTAGTCAGGAACTTAAGAGTAGCAGGAATTGACCTGATGTATAAGGTTGGGGGTGATGTTGAAATTTAGCATCTGAAATGAGGATGTTTAGCATCTGAAACAAGGATGTTCAGCAACTGAAATGAGGCAGTGGGCTGGTTCAGACATCATGCAGAACTTCAGTTAGAGCCACACACTGTGCAATGTCCTTTAGTTGCAGGAACATGCGCTCCCATCTCTCATCCCCAAGTGAACATCTGCTTTCTCCCTAGGTTAAAATATGCTGAAATTGGTCATGTTGTCTGAATTCACCAATTGTGACTTATATTAACCTACTTGCTTCAAATAACCCGAGATCTGTACCCAAGGTTTGAAGTGAGTTACAGAGCTCAGGTTCTTTGCAATAAGTAGGTTAGAATAAGTTGGATTGGTGGGTTCGAATGACACAACCAATTTGGGCAGATTTTAACCTAGAGAGAAAGTAGATGCTTGTGCTGGGATGGAAGTGGGGAAGTGCACATTTCCAAGTCTCAACCCGACTCTGAGGTTCCACATGACACCTGAACCAGCACTGCGTATTACACATTGCTCTTGGGTCACTAAATAAGTTAAACGATTTCATTATTTTACTGGTGTGGAGCTTGAGATTCATATTAATAGTAGCAGTGAGACTTCAAGTCTGAGACTAGTCGCTGATATACATGTAACTCTGGGGATCTCATAACTTCAGTTTAAGAGATGAGGGACAACTTGCAGGATCATGCAGCTTCCTCACTATGCTCCCACGGCCTTTTCCCAGCTGTGCTTTAGCCACAGTTAAGTGTTACATCAGCATCAACATTAACCACGGTAGACACTGTGCAGATTTTCTCTTAGCCAGGGTTTTCTAAGCAGTTCCAAACTAGGGGTATACAGAAACTCGCCAAGAAATTTCACTTGTCTTATACACATTCATTTGTCTTCCTTTGAAAATTCTCTTGAAAATTCCCAGTGTTCACTTTGGGAGGAACCCTAGTTATTAGTTTAGTATATCTGTACACCGCTCCAAACTCATGTCTCTGGGTGGTTTGCAAGAAACATAAGTGTAACAACAAAAACAAAAGATAAGATAAAATTAGCTTTGAATTTCACTTTTTCTAAACATTTCAAATTGGGCAGGGCCTTGAAATTGGATTTAAATTTCAGTTTTTCAAAACATTTCACTTTGGGAGGAACCCTGGAATTAGCTTGATTTTTTAAAACAACTTTCCCAGAATGTTTTGCTTTGGGAGGAACTTTGAAATTGGCTTTGAATTTCACTTCTCTGAAATGTCAGCACTCTTCCCACCATAGTTAAGGGGGGATTCTGCTCAGTGTTAATAGCAGTTAATGTTGCTGGCAACACATAACACATTAGTGGGAAGAGGAAAAGGAAATCTGCAAGTAAGAGGGAGGGGTGGGCACGATCCTGATTCACTCCTGATCTTATAACCACAGCTAAAAGATCCCAGGATTGTTCACTGTGTTAGCCCTTTGTTGCTGCCTGCATCCTTTTTTCTCCTTCATGCTGTTTGTGTGGAGCTGTGCTGGCAGCATTTTTAATGCTAGCCAAATGCTTGGCAGCCTAGAAAATCATTTTCTAGTTTCCCGCCTACCTTCTGCTGAATGATTTTGTGTGAGCATGTGAAAATATGTTCTGTAGCTTCTTTTTTGTCTTGCTCTGATATTTAATGTATTTGTGCTCTCTTTCTCAACAGAAGGGGTTAGGTTTTTTAAAATTATTTTCTATCAATAGTATTTTTCACCCTCCCTAGCAATGTCTTTAATGACATATTTTCTGTTCTTCTAACGCTGAGCAATTGGGAGCAGGATCAACATAAGTATAATCATTTTTGAGTTCAATAGGGAGGTCTTTACAGACAACTTTGTTCTTTTTTCTTAACGGGATTAAGAAGCTCAGCTCTTTAAATTTCTTGCATATAACAGTGACATTTCCAGGGTGTACTTGGACCAAAGAGTTCAAAGTGAAGGAATAAAAAAACGAAAAACCAATATGACTTTGTTTTTTACCTTGCTGGAGGAGCTGTTTGCGCAAATCATCTATAAGCTTATTGACCTGCATCTTTGACTCCTTGTTTTCTCTGGATTTGGCTGGAGTGTAGACACTGATAGAGCACTGATAGAGGTGATTGAACAGCCCCCAGCTTTGCTTGGCACTAGGCCCCATAACCCCCCCAGGAATGACATTATCTTTCTCTGACAATTCTTGATGTTTCCTCAAGCTTGCACTTCCTTAATTTTATTATTTATTTTTAATTCTTCCTGGAGCTTTTATGTAGGCTTTTTCAAAGAAATGAAGGGCACTCTAATTCTTTTGGGTAAGCGGAGATAGTCTATAATATGTGAGGACACATGTTCTTCAAGGGAAAGGGGGAAGAACGAGGCCTTGTGTGTACTGAAAATAGTACTGTACAATTTTAAAGAATCAACAGCATGAAGTTCCTGATCAATATGTGCATGCATGAATGTTGAGGATTCTAATTTTTTTGCAAATATGTTATGGAATATATTCAGTTTGTTGAATGAAGACTTAATTGATCCACAGAGATAATCTATATACAAGTATAGGCACTGTGTGCATTAACAGCCTGTATGTGGTTAACCCCGCAGCTCACACTACCAAAGAGGCAAGCTGCTACCAAACACACACACACACACACACACACACACACACACACAACTCTGAGGATCATATTTGTTGTGCCCTTGTGAAGGATGTGCCCCTCTAAAGGATGTGTCCTTATGTTTAAATTATTTGGATTGTGAACAAATAATGCAGTCTGCTTTGCTGCAGCTCTTGAAATCTATAAGAATTTGATCCTGATTTTGCCTTGGCCAGAAGTGAAAGGGTATGACTGAAAGGGAAGTGCAAATGTGCAGTGTCCAGACTTCATGCAGTTCTGGTCACTGTATCTTAAGAAGGACATTGTAGAACTGGAAAAGGTGCAGAATTGGGCAACCAAGATGATCAAGGGCCTGGAATACTTTCCTTATGAGACAAAGTCACAGCATCTGGAGCTTTTTAGTTTGGAAAAGAGGCGGGGAAATTACGGGAAATTACAGGGAGACATATAGGTGAAACTCGGAAAATTAGAATATCGTGCAAAAGTCCATTAATTTCAGTAATGCAAATTAAAAGGTGAAACTGATATATGAGACAGACGCATTACATGCAAAGCGAGATAAGTCAAGCCTTAATTTGTTATAATTGTGATGATCATGGCGTACAGCTCATGAAAACCCCAAATCCACAATCCCAGAAAATTAGAATATTACATGGAACCAAGAAGACAAGGATTGTAGAATAGAACAATATCGGACCTCTGAATAGTATAAGCATGCATATGTATTCAGTACTTGGTTTGGGCCCCTTTTGCAGCAATTACTGCCTCAATGCGGTGTGGCATGGATGCTATCAGCCTGTGGCACTGATGAGGTATTATGGAAGACCAGGATGCTTCATTAGCAGCCTTCAGCAATTCTGCATTGTTTGGTCTCATGTCTCTCATCCTTCTCTTGGCAATGCCCCATAGATTCTCTATGGGGTCAGGTCAGGCGAGTTTGCTGGCCAGTCAAGCACAGTACACTGTATACTTTTCAGAGGTCCGATATTGTTCTATTCTACAATCCTTGTCTTCTTGGTTCCATGTAATATTCTAATTTTCTGGGATTGTGGATTTGGGGTTTTCATGAGCTGTACGCCATGATCATCACAATTATAACAAATTAAGGCTTGACTTATCTCGCTTTGCATGTAATGCGTCTGTCTCATATATCAGTTTCACCTTTTAATTTGCATTACTGAAATTAATGGACTTTTGCACGATATTCTAATTTTCCGAGTTTCACCTGTAGTAGAGATGTATAAAATTATGACTGGAGTAGAGAGAGTGGAAAGAGCAAAAATTTTCTGCCTCATAACTCTAGAACCAGGGGTCATTCCATGAAATTGAAGGCCTGGAAATTTAGGACCAACAAAATGAAGCCATAGGCAAGATGCCTCTGAATACCAGTTGCAGGAGAGCAACAGCAAGAGATAGGCCATGCCTTGAGCTCTTGCCTGTGGTTTTCTCAGAGGTATCTGGTGGACCACTGTGTGAAACAGGATGCTGGACTAGATGGGCCTGATCCAGCAGGGGTCATCCCATGAAACTGAAGGCCTGGAAATTTAGGACCAACAAAATGAAGCCATCCAGCTTCAGAGGCAAGATGCCTCTAAATAGCAGTTGTAGGGGAGCAACAGCAAGAGAGAAGGCATGCCCTCACCTCTTGCTTGTGGGCTTCTCAGAGGCATCTGGTGGGCCACTATGTATGTACTGAGTTAATTTGATAGAAATCAAATCACAGGACTCAATTTTAATGATTTAAATCACAACTTAAATCATTAGTCAGGAAGAGTCTATTTAATCATTTTCTAGTAAAAGTATATTCTTGTTATCTAATATAACCTTCTAACCAGCTAATGGCGCAGCAGGGAAATGACTTGCATAGCAAGCCAGTGGTTGCCAGTTTGAATCCACGCTGGTATGTTTCCCAGACTATGGGAAACACCTCTGTTGGGCAGCAGTGATATAGGAAGGTGCTGAAAGGCATCATCTCATACTGCGTGGGATGAGGCAATGGTACACCCCTCCTGTATTCTACCAAAGAAAAACCACAGGGCTCTGAGGTCGCCAGGAGTCGACATCAACTTGACGGCACACTTTACCTTTAATATAACCTTAATACATATTCTGAGATAGATGTAGGTTTTATTTTTAGGAGGTAGGTACACACTTTTCATAATGCTGTTTCATTCGAGCAACCAGCATTTCTCTGTTGCACTGTTTACATTTTGCACACATGCCTGTCTTATGCAGAGGTACAGGAACTTCATTAAAATATTCCAGTATGGGGTATCTTTTATTGCTTGCAGCCATGTTAGGTATTTGCCCTCTAGAATAGAGAATACACTGGGAAAAACTTTCTGCAGGACTTCATGAATATGTTCTGTTCACTTTTGGTTTCACTTTATATTCCCCTCTCTTATTCCTTGCATTTATATCCAGACTCCCCCCACCCCTGCTGAGATTTACTCCACCCCCCCCATCTTCTAGTCATTCATTTACTTTCTTTGTCTCCACACTTTTAGAAAGAGGGGCAAGAGCTTGTCTGTGTGTTGAGCTGCATGTACACCATCTGCAGAATAGGATTGATCAGTTCTGTTCTCTCTAATCCCCATATACTGCTGTTAACATGTTCGTAGAATATAATTATATGTTATGACTAATATTCATGATGATATCTTTGACCTGGGTAATTTTTAGAAATGAATTTTTTAAACAATTAAAATCTGATTTAAATTTTTTTAATGTGGTGTGTGTGTATGTAGGGGTGTGTGTGTGTGTACACACACATTGATTATTGTCAACCCTGTGAGTGATAGAGGATGCTGGAATAAATTGGCCTTGTGCCTGAACCAGCAGGGTTGTTTTTATGTTCTTTTTTTTTTTTTTAGAAATGAGCTGGTTGATTACCATAGTTGAGGTCGGAAAGGTATTTCCTCCACAGGCTTGTGCAGTGATCTTGGGAGGAGCTGCTTTCTGTTGGCTCAGGTGGTGAGAGCATGCTTGCGTGGCTCATATCAAACCATTTGTCTTACATTAAATCTGTTCTCTAGTTGTGTCACTCTGTGGTCTTGATTGAATAGGATGATGAATGTGAGAGTGATGCTTGCATGGTCCTTGCAACTCTATAGTTCTATGGAGTTTGTGTTTCTGTATGTAAACTCGAAAACAGCAATAAAGCACTGGGGAATTAAATCTCCTTCTAATGTGCTTCCCCTCTTATCTTGCGTGCCATGACAAAATTCAGCACATTTGTTACATCCTTATGGATCTTCAGTGCCCTGTGGTGTTCCCTGAAGCAAACAGTACTGGCCACTATCAGACATGTGATAATGGGCTGGATGATCACTAGTAATTCTTATCTTTATCCTTTTTACACTCGTGATGCCATCTAGATATAATAATTACTAGGGACTATAATAATTGCAAGACTTCTATTGACTTTAGTTGGATCATAGTCCAGGCTGGAAGTCATCCTCTGAGGTCCATAAAGGAAGAACTGTGTCCAAGCTGCTGTTCACATGAGGGGATTTAGGAGCCCTGCCCTCTAGGTTTTGCTTCAACTTGAATGGGAGTGGGCTGTCCTCAGGATTATTTACATTGTTATTGAAAATATTCATATACTACTTTAAAACAAAGAAGTTCTCAAAGTGATTGCATAGCAGGGTTGTAAGAAAATTGTTCCCTGCCCCAAAAGGGTTCACAGTAATAAACAAGATGGATACTAACAACAGGCACTGGAGAGACTGCACTGGGACTGGGTAGGAACAGTTGCTCTCTCCCTGGTTAATATAAGAGAACCACCACTTTAAAAGATGCCTCTTTGCCCAGTTCGCAGGAATAGTTCGCATAGGAGATTATGCTGCGTTCCAGATGGGAAGAACTTGAGTGCTGGATTTAGCCCGAGCTGCTAGTTTGCCTTGCTTTCCCAGCCCTTAGTGTGTTGAGTCACTTCTCTCCTGTTCTAATATAAACTTGTCCTTCTTTTTAGCAGACTTTGTCTCTATAACAGAGTTCCTATTTAGTTCACCTCACAGGCTCTGCTTCTTGCTTTGCCCCTTCTTGTTTCTACTTTATTCCCTTAAAACCTATACATTTTATTCCCTTGAAACCTTTAAAACCTTAAACCTTGAAACCTTAAAAACTATCTGTTTGGCCTGGCCTTCCAGGGTTTTTAATTAGTTTTAATTGTTTTAATGCTGTAACCTGCTTTGCTGGTTTTTAAAAAAAATTGTTCTGATTGTTTAATTGTTTTTTATGATGTTTTAACTGTTAATTGATGTTTTATATTGTTTATATTTCTGTTTTAATTGTTATTTGTTTTAAGGGTTTTGTTTTTAATTGTAAACCGCCCTGAGCCATTTTGGAAGGGCGGTATTAAAATTGAATGAATGAATGAATAAATGAAGAAATAAATAAATTCTCTGGTTCCTCTTGTCCTGGTCAGATGCTTTGACCTGATCATCTCACTGCAAAAGGCCAGCCTTATGAAGATATAGATTCTTTTCCCTCCATGAGAAGGTACCCCTGCTTTTTTTAATCCCCACAACAACCTGTGAGGCTGAGAGAGTGTAAGGTAGCTTCATTTTGCTTCATGACTGAGCAAGGATTTGAACCTGGGTTTCCTCAGTCCTAGGCCAACACACTAACTACTACATCAAACTGGCTCATATTCAGCTCATTAGAGGTGCTGAGTATGATGGTCTGCTCATAGGACAATGACTATAAATGAACCTGACAGTAGCATGATGTATATGAACGATGATTTGCTTTCCTGCAGTACTTTTTTTTTTTGGTACCAGGCAGTCTATTTCTGATTAATCCAAGAGGCAACTATTTTTTCCTATGCTTTTGTTTTCAGTGTCTTGGGTGCTGATGGGGAATCCCAGAATATTCTTTAATGGCAATTTATCAATTCGGGCCCAAAGGACTTGGACAGTGTAGTGATAATGTGACTTAATTGGACAAAATTGTGTCATTCTAAATCTGTGGTGCTGGATAAATGCTCTTTATGACAGGATTATTCTACCACATGGTAGAATAAAAATGGAAGCAAATTTTGACCAGACATACTCATTCAAAGCTGTTAATTTATTTGGATTTGTAGTTCACCTCATCCCTCAGGGTGAATTACACTTTCAAAACAACACTTAATCTAATAAATATCAATTTCTGACACAGTATAGATGTTAAAGGAAAATTGCTGATACAGTATAGGTGTTAAAGGAGCAAATCTTTTTATTTTATTATATTATCAAAATTTGCTGCTCTTGGAATATCATATTGAATCATATAAGCCAGGGTTCCCAATCAGTAGTACTCTAGATGTTGCTGAACAACAACTCCCAGAATCTCCAGCAACAATAAATTGTAGCTGGGGATGATGAGAGTTGTAATTTAGCAGCATCTGGAATACCACTGGTTGTGAACTCTTGATTATAGTCCATGATCCAAGAAACTATATAGGTATGCAGATGAGAATCATGAACAGAATTGGAGTTTGAAGTACAATTCCAATTGTCAAAAATCTAAACAGCTGTAAAGCTATAAGAATAGCTTGCTTCGGGAGTGCTGATCTGATTGTATGCATTTCCCTCCCTCCCTCTATCACACACACAAATAGATATACCTGAATGTCCTAATGTAACCCTAACCATATATATTTGAGGTTTTATTTAAGAAGAACAAATCTAATCTTCGGGTTGGATAGCAAAAATGGGGTGTATCCTGAAACTGTAAAAATAATGTAGTATTAATATTAAAAATGATTTCAGGCTCTGATACACCCCTTTAGAGTTCTGACTTGTGGTTTTCAAACATTTGTATTTGGCAACACAATACTGTGCTATTGGTCCCATGGGATGTTCCTTGTTATTTTGGCAGCTGGAGAGCTATGCAGTTCAAGTATGAAAGCAACATCCTGCTTGTCACTAGCGCTTTTTAAAATGTCACTTTGTAAGTAATAAGCACCTATTACTAAGTGATAGGTGGCAGTCAGGAGAAAGGAGCATGAAAACATGGGATATAAATGGTGCTAAATACCTGCTGTGGAAGACCTGTGATTTTTTTCTCATGTTTTGGTCCCATTTCTGTCATGCAAAGCTGGATTTGCTTCATTAAAAAAACTGACATAAAAGAGACACAAATTTTTAAAATTAAATTAAATTGGAAAATAACAGAATATATGGTTTACTAAAATGCTTTTCTATACTGTTATAATATTATAATTTTATAATTATATTCTTAGAACCATGGTTTGCTGACATGGTGCTTCTCTCTGGATTTTTCTTCTTTAGTTGTAATGCATTCTGTGCTCAGAAACTAGTCCATGTTACACTTCTTCAAGATCTAATACAGAAACAGTCCTGAAATTTTAACAATTTAAAGAGCCAGATTATGCAGGTATTATTTACAGGTCATCACAACTCACTTCTGTTCAGTGAGTAGCTTCTAGATTAGTGGTAGCGCAAGTGTGCAAGTGCAAGCCATTTTCCTTATCCCTTCCTTTGCACAGCAGTCCCCTGATGCTCCCTTAAAAGCTCTTCCTGAGATTCAGGGAACCATCAGCAACAGTGTGTGGTGCATTGTGAGTTTGCTTCCTAGGGGAGGAATACTTGGAAACTATTAAGGGAGTGTTTTAACATTCAGGAGGACCTTGATATCTGCAGGGGTTCTGTTCCCAGCTGCAGCCGCTGATATGGAATCTGCCAATATCGAGGCATTAAAGTAAATGGGATAGCCGGGGTTAGGTTCCTAGTTGGCCAGAAATGGCTAAAAAATGGCCAAATTTCGGCCAAATTTCGGGGGGAAACATGGAGGGGGAGCTCCTTACCATGCTTTGCTGATCCCCCCCCCTTGAGTCGTGCTGTGACCTGGATTGGCCGAAAATCGCCGGGGGTTTTGGCTCCCTTAAATGGAGCCATTTTGTGGCTCTGACTAACAAAGTGGCAGCTGGAAATGACTTCCTCGGTCATTTCCAGCCACTCCCAACCTGCGGATGCACAAAGTCGATGTTCCCCCGCTTATGCTGGGGTCAGGTGTCTTTTTCCTGACCGCGGATCTCTGGATCCGTGGATAACAAGGCTGTCCTGTATAAAAATATGTTAAGTAAATAAATAAGGCTCTCTGCTGATAGTTTTGCGTGCAGAACTCTGGATGCTGTATAAATCTAAGTGTCCCTTTCTTGACGAGGTGGTGGATCATTAGAGGGTCGAATAAAGCAACTACACATTTTCAATTCTGCTTTCTAGTTTCAGTGTCAGACTGGTTTCTGACTCACACAATTCTTAAAAAGATTCCTTAAAGTGTTACACAGAGAGGCAGGCATATAAGATTTGCCCATTTGTACAGTTTGATTCAAACATTGGACCATATGTAGAACATTTTATCCATTTCCATTTCAAGCCCACATGACAGATTCATGCATAGAGTAGGGATGGGCCTGGACCAGTCCGGAGGCCATTGAAAAAGCCTCCGGACCGGTCTGGACCAGTCCGGACCTGGGTGGTCCGGTTCGGGTGGGGGGGTAGCTTTAAGAGTGGCAGGAGGGTTTACTTACCCCTCCCGCCACTTTCCCGCTCTGGCGCCGTAATGCTAAGAGTAATTGGGGCGGCAGGATACCTCCCTGCCACCCCTTCCCCGATGTTGCTGGAAAAAACTCCCAGCAGTCCTTTGCGCACATGCACGTCGCGCATGGAGAAGGATGTGGCAAGATTGTTTATGGTTTGATTTGCAACCTTTTCCATCATGAATGTGTGGGGAGGGTAGAAAATATTTTAAACAGTCCATTATTAACATGTAAAATAACATCCTTGCATGAACGGGCATTATTCAGAATAAGCATTATTCTGCTTATGCCCTTATTATCTGTGTGAAGTGTTGTATCCTTGCATAACCAATTGCAGGAGCAGAGTAGAGATTCTCCTCAAGTGTTTAGTGGAGTACCTGTAAGGGTTCTTCCTCTGGTTTTCTCCTTGCCTGTTTATGCAGTGTGCTCCCATTTTGCAGTAAGAGCTTTACATTCTCTTGGCATGTGGCTAAACTGATATAGCTCCATGCTGTACACCCTATCATTTAAGATGTGGGCTCCCAGTCTAGGGTTTGTACACTGATTCGGGTGCGTCATGTTTAGCTGCAGAGTTAATCAGTAGGTTATGCTTCGTTATGTCTATGTAGTTAGAACAGTATTTTGCAGGTTGAGTGTGAGCCAGCACTGATTCGATGTTTGACTTAGCACTGATTAGTCATGTCTGCTAATTTAGGTTATTTTATGCATTATGGAATTTAGCTGTTACTGGCCTACATACTGCATATACCCCATGGTGTTCCTTGTAATATGTGAGAGTAGTTTGTGTCTTTAAAAACAATTATGCAAACTTCAGACTGTGTTCAGAGGCAGTATGTTTCTGAATACCTGATACAGAATACCTGGAGACAAGTAGAGATGGTTTGTTCTCTTCACGCCCTGCTTGTGGGCTTCACAGAAGCATATTTATCCCCTGCTAACTTAAGCAAAGAGGCACCCTTTTTAAAGTGCTGATTCTCTTTATTTAGCAGGGGGAGAGCAACTGGCCCTATCCATCCCCAGCACAACATCCCTCCAGTGGCTGTTGCTGGTGTCTGTCAGATAGATAGATAGATAGATAGATAGCCCTTTGGGGACTGGGAGCCATTTTGTTTATTTCTTTATATGTATGTAAACTATTTTGGGAACTTTTGTTGAAAAGCGATATATAAATATCAGTTGTATATTACATATACAATGTTGTATATTGCATAGCAAGGTTAGAGTGGGCCTGAGGAAAAAAAGTGAAAATGGGCCCCTGACACACACACACACACACACACACACACACACACACACACACACTCACCCCCCCCCACTTCTTCTCCTCCTTCCCATGTCTTTGCTGCAGAAGAAGTGTAAGACATAGTGAAAAATAAAACATTCTCATCATGTCTGTTCTTTCATTACTATACATACAACATTACACACTCCCCACATAGGTGCATTCTCCTGACTTGGTTGGGGGGGGAAGTAACATATTTACCTACTACCTACACGTACAATATATCTCCTGGAGAAGGCTCATCTGTTTTGAAGCCAAGAGGAGTCCTCTGATAAGGAGTCAACAGCTTGCCAGTGACTCATGGACGTGGGAGAGGAAGAGTGAGCTGCCTCCCAGCCAGTGGGCCCTCATGGACCCAGGGACATCCCCCGCCCTTCTCTTCTAGCTATGCCTCCTTTGCATGTGGCATAGCACTGTGGAAACTGAATGATGGACTAGCTGGATCATTCTGATCTGCAAGAACGTTCCTATGTGTTTTTAGTTTTAAAGCCCGCCTTGTTTTTCTGCAGGGTGTACACACAGTGGACATGCAGTCAGCCACAAAGACACAAACTCTCTCATGCCTCTTCAGAATTTGGTATATTACTACTTTTAAGCAGAGTTTCCATAGTGTTATATGTTCGGTAATACTGGTCGATCAGTTTTGCATTTACACTTCCAGGAAGAGTAAACTTGAATTCCATTTCAAACTTTCCACATTTCTCCTTCTGTCTTGTAGTCAGCTTTCTGTTTGTAACTGAAAGTCCTTTACCGAAAGCTATCTTGTCTGATGATAAAACCATGAGTGTATGAAGCTCACACATTTTTCATCTCTTTTATGACCTTATCTTTCACGAGTCGCTTCTGTGAAGGTATCCTAACTATAGAAAGCACCTGGAAAACATATATGATATCTATGCTGTGATAAGCAGTTGTGAACAAGAAACTAGACCTGTCAGTTCTGAACTGTTTCATTGTTAAAAAAATACTTTGCAGATTTAACTGATTGCAAAATACATTATAGGGGACTAACAGCTGCTGTGATACTCAGTCAAAAAAGCTCAATAGTTGCTGTTGCATAAGATTTTTTTTTTTATGAAAGGCTGATATTGATATGAACTGTATGGATTTAATATTGTGCTGTGGAGAATGACTTCTGTCTGACACTGAAGCTTCAGTCTTCTAAACCCATTTGATTTTAGTGAAGCTTCCAACTTTGTGTCCTTTGGATAGTAACCTGAAACTAAAAATCCTAAAAATATGTGTTGGGTTTTTTTTAAAAAAGCCCTTTGTGATACAAGAAGGGCAAGGATGTGTCCTATTCTGCTATTTGTTAATTGTAATCCCAGTTGACAGGTAGCATAATGTATATAGTGCTTAGTTTCTAAAATGAGACGTGCTGGGGTTAAAATTTGGTTGTAGGTCTAGGTATAGAAGAGAAAAGGTGAGAAAAAAGCAATCTGCACATCCTTGAATTCCTCGTTATTACTTTTTGTGTTTCCAAACTGAGATATGGCATTGAACATAGATCTTGGGGAAAATAGATTCTTGGTCAGAATTAACTCAAATTATGCCTTTACATATCAGATTATATATCCTGTACACATCAGAACTAAAGAGGTGCACCCAATTCTTAGAAGCCAAAATCAGCTTTTGAAAAATAAAATATATTTCTCTGCACATGCAGAGAGGCCAGGTTGAGCGCTGGAGCTGTGGCAGCCACCATGCAGGGGAGGTTTGTCTGCGGTTACCACTGGCTTGTCTAGTGGTGACTCAGTGATGAGCCTTTTCTGTAGTTGCCCAGGGTCTGTGGAACACACTCCGTGTTGAAGTTGGAGCTGAAGACCCCACCTGTTCAGTCAAGCTTTTAGTTTAATTTTAGATTTGATTTTAATTTCGGTCATCTGTTTTTAATCGTTGGTTTGATTGTTTTTAACTAATTGTAAACTGCCACAATACACTTGCATTTGGCAGTATAGAAATGTGCTAAATAAAAATAAATAAATACATACATAAAATTGCTGGCTGATATCCAAATTAGCACTGCGCTCATACAGCAGTGCTGGGATCCAGATAACAAATGCACCATCACATGAACAGGGTAAGAGGTGGTTTTCAACAATCTTCTCTTCTGAGTGAAACCCATTGTGTGTTGAAATGATGTCCCTGAGGGTTGTGGGACCCTCTGGGGTAAATTTTTGTGATGCAGGAAGGGCATCTGAGGGAAGGGAAGATAATTAAAAATTGTCTCTTCCTCTGCTTGCACGATAGTGCAACAGTATTTAGATCAGGGATTCTCATTGCTGGGTCCCCAGATGTTATTGGATTTCAACTCTCATAATCCCCAGCCCCAGAAGCCTTTGCTGGGGTTTATGGGAGTTGAAGTCCAATAACATCTGGGGACCTAATGTTGAGAACCCTTGGCTAGATCTTGGCACTGCGGTACGAGTGCAGTGCTAAATTAGATGTCATCCATTGTCTCATATATATATATGTATAACAAAGATATAGTGCATGTGTGAGTTGTGTGTGTGTGTGTGTGTGATACACAGGAGAACCTCCATATTCACGGGGGTTCTGTTCTCTGCTGCTGCTGCAGATACAGAAATCACAAATAAGGAGGCATTGGGGCAATGTGATCGTGGAGGTTAGGTTCCTGGAGGTTTGGAAAATTTTTCAAAAAGCGGGGCAATGACCATAAAAATGCAGGGGGAAGTGGCCTACCGTGATCTGCGAGTCCCCAGCAGCACAGCAATGTCCCCCAATAGCAAAAAAATCGGCCAGATGTGGAGTCCGCGATTAATGAGGTTCTACTCTCTCTCTCTCTCTCTCTCTCTCTCTCTCTCGTGAAATGATATCACACTTGTGAATCTTGTTCCAATTTTTACATTCAAATGATGTTAATTGAACATATTTTCTTGGTGAATTGATAGGTGATGAAGAGGGCAGTCAAGAAGCAGCAGATTCTGATGGAGATGCACGATTGGAGAAACCTAGGCCACTTATGCTAGAAACAGAAGACTGGGATGGGCCAGGTAAGAAAATATACTGATAAAAAAACCAGACAACCTCACAAAACTCACATTTTAAATGAACCTATAGTCAGCATGGCATCTCAAAGCCAAGGGTTCAGTTCTATCTTCTAATTTATCTCCAAGGGCTTCCTTTCTCTTCACAAATACTTTTATTGAGATTGTATTAAGGTAAGCCACAAGGAAAAGGAGACCTATTTTTGTTTATGTGAAGTTTCATGCGAAAGAAAATCCTCTTGAAATTTACCATTGGCAATATATTGGAAGAGGTTGTTATTCCTTAGCATTTTTGCTAAGTATCTCTTAAGTACAAGAGAGAAAAGACCCAGGATTGAAGGGCAATCCAATGTATGTGTGTGCATCTTTGTTTGTTGCACTAGTGCAGCACTAGTCTGGATGTCAGCCAGTGTGTGCAAGGTAGAGCAGCAATAGCTATGCAGAGGATCTGTTTTCACTCTATATATGCCTTGTTTCAACACTTGCTTGGGAAAAGGTTATGTATGAAGCAGGTTGCAGATAGGAAATGTACTTCCCTTACAGGGTTGTTATAAAGAATACAATAAAAGAATATATGGGAAGGATTTTGAAAATCCAAAAGAGCTATACCTTTGGCTATGATGGTCTCAATAGTCCTTTATTATTACAATAATTTTTATTGCACTTCTGTGCAAAGTGCTTCACCATCCTTAGCTCCTAGACATTTTCACAATATTCTTGAATGTTAGGTTAGGCAGAGATACATCAGCTTGTGCCTGAAGCTATCACAGCTGATGAAGGGTTTGAACCTCAGTCTTCTACATCATGCTATCTATTTCTTTCTGCCTTGACAAAAGCACCCAAAGTGGTTTACAATATTACAAGAAGCAAATAACAGATTAATAAAACGTCTCAGGCTGTTGGTCTTTTTGGGAGCTGAGGACAAGAGCTCCCTAGCCTGGGTGCACCCTTTCTTGCTTTCCTCTCAGGGAACACTGGTCTTTCCGTACTCCTGGGAAGGTGGGAGGAGGGGCTGCCCCAAACTAGATCAAACTAGATCTGACATGCAACCATCTGTATCTTTCTCCTCATCTTTCTTTCTAGAAAGGAGTTTCCGGAATAGAGGTGGGAGCATGGGTGTAGTGTCCATTGGACAAGCAGGGACAAATGTCCCTGGGCCCAGAAGATCAGAGGGCCCCCAATGGGGACCCAAGCAGACCACCCCCCTGCCCCACTGCGCCCCTGCCATTGCCCCACCACATCTGCTCTTGCACCGCCATCCACCTCTTATCTTTGCCCTCGTGCGGCGGTGGGCAATGTGCCTGGGCCAGGCCTTTCCAGCCGGCCAGCGCACCTCTCTCTCTCTCGCCGGCCAGCTGAACTGTGCAGTTTGACTATCGAAGTTGCATGTCCGTGGTGTCATGGGCATGCGACGTCCATAGTTGAACTGCACAGGTGTGCAGTTTGGCCAGCAAGAGAGAGAGAGAGAGAGAGTCATGCTGGCCGGCAGGAGATGCCTAGCCCAGCCACTGCACCATCGTTGTCACGGGGCAAAGATAAGAAGTGGCAACGGCGCAAGGGTAAGGGGTGGTGCTGCAAGGGTGGTGGCGGTGGGGCAAGGGCAGTGGTGCAGGGCAGGGGACGGCAGTGTGGGGGGGAGATGTTTGTTGCCCTGCTTCTTGTGTCTGATGTCAGACTCAGGGTGTGTGGCTTGGGACATGTGATGGGGGGGACCCTACAAAGATTTTGTCCCTATGCTCCCGGGGGTCTCTCTATACCCCTGCTCCAGAGGTGAAAATATAGATACACTAGGAGAAAAGATGCACACAACTATGTGTCATGTGTAGATCTTTGTATCAAATATTTCTGCAATGCAGATATTATGGTAGTGTATGATAACAGTGTTGGTGTTGGCCTTGAACCAGCATCACTATCAGCAGAGTCCAGATGCCTTGGTTCCTGAACCACTGGGGTATTTCTCAGACGGGGGGGGGGGGGGATTCTTGGTCTTATCTTTGCTGTGTTAAACTGCTACCCAGATGATGTCCAGAGAGATATTGATACTCATAAACCCAGCTAGGCCAGGATTTAGGGAACCAGTAGACCAAATTGTTCTATATATGTTGCTTTAGGGTTTGTTTGAGTCTGACCAATTCATTGCAACATGCTCTGGCTGATATTCTAACTAATGCTACACATATGCAACCCAAATAAGCATGCATTGGATGTACTTCTGCTTCTGAATATCCGGGTCACCCTGCATGTATGATTCTTTTAACTGCACACACAAAGCTTTAGGATGCTGGCCACAGCCTTGCCCCACCATGCCCCATCCAATTTCCTCCCTCTTGTTCTTTCAGTTTTTGTTAACATGACTGTCTTGACTATATGCTTGCCTTCTCCCACCCCGGTCTCTGTTTGCGGGACTTTAGTTTCTGTCTGATCTAATTCTGCTGTTCATCCTCTTGGATGCCTGTGTGACCTGTACCGACCCTGAATCTTGATCTGAACCTTTCTGTTTGTCTCTGAAATCATCTGAAGTCTGACAAATGCACGAAATGGGACTCCGTGCATATTTCTGTGGGTAACAACTCACTCATTTGATACGTGGTCAGCACTGCCACTTTTAATGGCATTGACCACCTTTTTCAAATTAAGTGGGGAGGGAGGGAGTGCATAGAATACTGTAAGAGCTGGTGTAGCATTGTATTCTCTAGGTGAATTGGCATTGGGAAATGTCTTGCCCCTGGCTGTACAACTCACTGCATGGGTTAAGATCAGCATCATGCACTCACTGCATGATGAGTCTTCATGCTCATGCTAGTGAATTCCATTGGTATAGATAATGCTGCCCACTATATGATGGTCCCAATTCACATGGCGAGTTGTGCTAAATGGCTGAGGAAATGATGGATGGGGACTGACCATGCTGAGTCTTGATTAGTGCTGTCCCTCCACCTCTGTGCCCATCAGTGGATCAATGTTGTCAAAATGTATGTCTCCCATATGCTGGATGCATCTTCCCTCCCCCATTGCAATACAATTTTGTATGTATGGGACATGATTTAGTTTGGTAAGCTGTGTGCAGAACCTTGTTTCTGTATGATGACATCCCTTTCTTCATTGGGGGAAAATATCTTTTCCTAGACCTCATGAGGGTTGTCCCTGTAACTTTCTGGTCATATATGAGCAGTAGCCCCTGCTTCAACGGGGACTTTGGTTTGTTATTGTTTTCAGGACAGAAGCATACTTCCTTACTATATATGGCCAGAAGACTAAATACCAATTATCTAGTTTCAAGCTCTGAGCTTGTATTTAGCAGCACATTGAATTTAACAAATTGATATGGCAGCCAATGATGTTTTCAAGGACTTTTCTTATCAGTTTTCATTTGATATAAATCATTTAACACACCCTGGTCATTGACTTCTGAGTTAAGAGAGAAACCTGTGGAGTGCAATCAATAAAATGTAGGAGTGTAGTGTTTAGGCAGAAATGTAAGCAAATATTTTCTCTTATAAATATGATGAACAGTGCAAATGCAACAAAACAGAGCTGGAAAAAGTGGCAGTTTTGTCGGCATGAATACGAATGATCCAGGCAAGAACCCAAGAATGACCCAGTGGCTGTGAATATGCATAACTTGATTTGTAGAACAAAAAAGCATAAAGGGTTAGATCTGTTTTTCCAGTGATACTGGAGTAACTCTTCCATTTCATTCAGCTGAGTTTTTCCTCATATAAGGATGTCAGAATTCATTCTCTAATTGTTAGCAGAATTGATAGGTATATAATGATGGCCATATTTAAAACAATATCCTCAAAAAATAGTTGAAATGGAGAATATTCTATTCAGAAGGCTGAAGAGAGCTCAGAACTCTTTCTAGAAATAATTTATAATGCAGTAACAACATTTTCATTAAAAAAGCCTCTTATATTTCAATCACATTTTCATCCTTGCTTGACTTTGCAAATTACTGTATTCTGTGTACGAAGAGGAGGAGAACTCTAGCAGTAATTTTCTGAAACCAGCAGGTGGAAAATATAGTGCAAACAAAAATGAAGATATAGTATATCTGATTATTATGATGTCATTTAAAATATTGTTAATGATATACAAAATATGCCTGTATTCTGAAGAAAGCACTGCAGCATTATGTAAAAACAAGATTTGGCACTAAAAGGTATTGCAGTATCATTAAAAAAGCATGCAGACATTTACAAAATAGAATTATTTTCTTGCTTTTAGAGAGTGCTATACTTTTTTTTGGTAAATTTGGTGCAATGAATATTTATGTTATAATCCTATATAATAAAGCCCTAAGTGAGTGTCCGTGGCCTTGGAACGTTGGGGATCTGCGTCCCTGTCTCCCTGGGCTGTTCTGGGCCTGCGCGAAGCGCAGGCCCAGAACAGCCCAAGGGAGACAGGACCGCCGACACCAGTGTCCCGGACCCACGGGCGGCCATTTTGCCCCAATCATTGCTGTGCCGCCGACACCCGTCCTCCTGTCCCGGCCCCACGGGCGGCCATTTCGCCCGAATCGTTGCCGTTCCGCCAACACCAGTGTTGCGTCCTGCCACAGCCGCCGCCCGTCCTCCTCTCCCGGCCCCACAGCCGGACATTTTGCCCCAATCGTTGCCATTTACCGCCCACCCACCCGCCCTCCCAACTGCCGAGTCCTCCCTACCCCAGCCCGCGTCCGTCGGGCGAAGATAGTCCTTAATTTGAGAGGGAGAGAGGAGCTCGGAAACAGAGCTCCTCTCTGTGCAAAGGCTATGCTCGAAATTAAGGACTTTCAACGCCCGACGGACGTGGGCCGGGGCTAAGGACTCGGCAGTTGGGAGGGCGGGCGGGAGGTCGACGGCGGCGGCAGTGGCAGCATTCACATGGGCACGCAGAGGGCGGCCCACAGCAGCAGCGGCCGCCCCCGGGACACGGTGCCATCAGCAGCAGCCCCCATTCTCCTCCTTCCTGGCGGCGACGAAGTGGCTCAAGTTCCCACAGACGGCAGACGGCCTCCTTCTCCTCCTCCGCCCTTGGCGCTGTGACCTCTCTGCCTGCTACCGCCAGCCTCTACAATAATCCGCCCCCAGCGCAGAGAGAGCTTCCCTTCCCTTCCCTCTTTCGCTTCAGCTGGAGGCGGCGGCTCCCCCAGCAGCCACCCTGAACCGCGACGAGGCGACTGCTGGTGGTGGTGATGACTCGCCTCTTCGAGCGGCACTATGGGCGGCTGGGGCGGCGCACAGACCGATCGCGGGGAGAGGACGGACAGACAGCAAGAGACAAAACAAGGAATGAGGGAGGGAGACAGAACTATAGAGGGGGAAAAAGAAATAAAGAAGGAAAAAGAGAGAAGAGAGAGAAAGGAAAGAAAAGAACCAAAATAAACAAAGAGAGAGGAAAGGAAAATAAGAGAGATAAAAGTGAAGAACAAGGGGAGAAAAACAAAAGATAGAAAAAGAGAAAAAGGAAAACACACACAAAAGAAAACACCAGCCCCAAAGAACACGCCCATTATAGAAAGAAGAGAGAAAAAGATAACGAAAAGAATAAAATATATTTTTTAAAAAGAGAGAGAGAGAAGGAAAAGGAGAGCAAGAACAGGAAGGAAAGGAGAGAAAGGAAGAGAGACAGGGACAAAAAAAAAAAAAACCAAAAAGGGGGCAATAGAAAGGAAGAATGCTAAAAGAGGGGGGAAGCTAGCGCCCGTTATTATAACGGGCTTAAAAATACTAGTGTGTATATATAATATATAAATACTATGCATATTTAGGGTTAAGATTAAAATGTTATAAATCATTCATCGTTGCTCTCTATGAATAATTTCAAAGATTCTGCTTTCTCCTTTTTAAAAAAAAAGTTAGTTATAGGTAAATTTTCTTAAATGTATAACTTCTGGGTTTGGCATTTATTTATTTAATTATTTATTCAGCAGATTTGTATATTGCCAAAACTTGAGTGTCATGGTAGGTCACACTCGAGGAAGATGTTGGAATGTATAGAGATTTAGAACCTTGCCAGAGCAAGCAAGAATGTGAAATGATCCATGAGTATAAAAGTATTACATATGAGTCACTTTTCTTAACCGAGAATGTATTCATGGGAACTGGGAAGGAACTATATGCACTATAGAACTCTTTCTCCCGTTAACCAAGGAAGTGTTATTCATCAGGATATATGATATTGAGTATTGCCTTATATTGAGTCAGACCACTGGCTCATGTAGCTCAGTATTGTAAGCACTCAGTACCCTACTCTGAATCTAGTGTCGTGTAGTCTAGTGTAGACTCTAGTGAAGACTGTAATGTGCAGATTTGTGGTTCTTGTGCAGCCAAGGGTAGTAGAATAGAAAAAGATCAGAAGAAATGGTGGGGTGGGGGGGGGAGCAGGGTGATGGCATGGCAGTGGTAGCAGCTGAGATTACTTCCTCACCCGCTTCCTCCATCCTAACTCACCATTAACCCTACCAGAAGTTTTGAAATAAAAAACTGGCAACTCTAGGAAAAGAGGTTGAAGAGTTCTAGAATAAGGTGGTACAAAACTATGTATCACTGTGTACTATTAATACACATACAGGAAAAAATGCACAGATTTTTGCACCAGTGCAACATCGTGAGTCCTGGGATTGCATCATTTCAGAAGGTCAGGATGGTGCATTACAGCCTGCAAGAAATGTATAAGTAGAATATGTGGCAGAGGCCAGGTAGGACAGGGACAACATTATATACAAAACTAGCTACTTTGCACAAGTTAGTCGTGTGACAACAAAAGCTTACTAACTGATAAACTTGTGTTCCAGGACCCATAGGGCAAAGAGGTTCTACATCTGGTTGGAGACAATCATGACAGTACTGTGTGATGCATCAACCCTGTAACAGACTTTGGATCACAGAATAATATAGAATCATAAGATTATAGAGTTGGAAGGGACCTGGCAGCTCTTCAGCTCAGTGCAGTACTTCACGCAGCTAATACTTATGTGTCCACATGTAATAAATGTAAAGGAGCAGGAAAGGACAGTAAGCAGGATGTGCACCATGGAGATCTCCTGCACAGCAACCCACAGGAAATTGATGCAGTGTTGGATCATGCCCCTACCCCCAATATCCTGAAAATTGCAATAACAGCAACAAAAAACCTGTAACAATCACTAAGGCTGTGATCCAGTGACTAAATCCTTTTGAAATCAGTGGGGTTGATTTCTGAGTAAACCCAGATAGCATAGGGCTGCCTTGTTGATTTATATGCAAATTGCATAATTTATCTTGAATGAAGGACTAAGGCTTCTTTACAGAAGAATTAGGATTTTCAGAGAACCAATATGCTTAGCCCAGTGAGGAAAATAGGCAAAACAGAATTATTCTTCCTATTAATATTTGGCTGTGAAGTGAGAAATGACAGCTGATTTTGTCATGTGTGAATTATGAAGTATGCCATTTTAGTGAAATGTGGACTAGTGATATTCTTCTGTGTATTAGGTACATGTTTTGGCTGGCTATTTTTGTGTGTGTCTGTGTGTCTGGCCTGCCTATGAAGTGCTTATTTTAATAGACTTTCTGCTAAACCCTCTTGCCCTTCTTAAATTACTTCTTTTTTCTTGTACAATAAACAAGTTGTAGCAGAAAGCAGGCAAAGTGCTTGGTGTACATTGGAACAGTTGGTTGAGAAGCAAGCACGGAGAATACAGGATTTCTCTTTTTTAAAACCAATCCTGAGAAAGACTTGGAGATTACAATCCTGATTTTGTTTCCTTTTTGATTGGGGAAATGTGGTAGATACGGGATCTTGGAAAATGCTATTTGATGTAAATTAACAAAAATCCATGAAACATAGTTAACCATAGATATAGTCTGACAGTAAGAAGAATATTGTGAAGAAGCAGAGGAAATCATAGGACGGCTGTGTGTTACTCTGACGGTGAATCGGTATTATCTCGGCTATCAGATAATGCAGTTATCATTAATTTTCACATTTGCATTTCAATCTTGGGAAGGAAATGACTCTTGCTGGATGAAGATAAGAGCTCTGTACCACTATAATGAACCATCATTTTATCCCGTTGCTTTGTATCCATATGAAAATGAGGCTGGGTGGTGGTGTGGTGTGTAAGGACGTGTGTGTGTGCGCGCGTGCGGAGGGGTGGGCCATAGAAACATTACAACAAAGTGTCAAAATTACTACAGACTTCAGAATCCTTTATGAAACAAGAGGCAGTCTAAATACATCGTGTATAGTGAAGTGGATGTTGGATTAAAAGAAGAAAGCTCTGCTCCCCTGTTGTAGGATAAACTGGAGGAGCAGAAGGAGGGAGAGTGGGATTTACTGAATCATAAACACATAATCCCATCACTCTGTATGAAGTATCCCAAGAACTGGAAGGTATCAATCAAGGTAACATGACACCACCTTCTGTAGATGAATTAAAAGGGGGCAGTTAATAAAGGGCTTGAAGTGTTAGGGCAGTTAGAAACCAGTCGCTTCCCCTCACCACCATTAGAACAGGGAAAGCAGTGTGGCTACAGCATTGGTTCAGTCACTAAGAATAAATTTTTCTACCCTTAATTCTGCATTAACAAAATATTTTGCCATTGTTTTGCTACTTTGAGAAAGAGCTACATTAGATGCACCCAAGGGCTTGCTGCATGAAGGGCTTGTTGCATACGGAATACATTTCTTCCTTCTGAAGGCCAGCCTCCCATGTTATAGGATAGCGGTTTCCAACAGGGGGTATTTGTGCCTCCTAGAGTTACTTGAAGGGCTTCCAGGGAATAATCAGAGCCCTTCTGTCTCCCCACACTTTTTGTTACCCATCTGAGGATTGCTGGCTTGAAGCTAACACATCCTCAGTGAGATGGGGAGGGTGAAGACCTTCCTCCTCTGCTCCTTATTGGCGGGCTACACGCTGAAGCTCAGTACACCCCACCCCTCAGCTCGACTGACAGGCTTTAGAAAATTAGAACCATTTTCCTATTGAAATTAATGGGGCTATTCACGCTCAACAAAAATTGGGCTAGGAGAGCCTAGCCCGATTTTTGTTGATCGTGTAAACCACTGGGCTTGCAGGCGAGCCCGGTGGTTTACGAGCGGGTAACCTGCTCAAGTAGCCCTCCCTAAAGCCTGGGTTTGCGGAGCAAGCGCTCCGCAAACCCAGGCTTTCTGATCGTGAGTAGCCACGGTGTGGCTCCACGGCATGGCTACTCACGAGGAGACCCCCGGAGGGGAGGCGAAAAGCTGCCTCCCGGCTCTGGGGGTCTTGCCAGCATGCCCTGCACGCTCGCGCAGGGCAAGTTGGAGCTTGCAGGGGCCAATTGGCCCCTGCTCCCACCAGCCCCCACCGGCCCCATCATGGAGCCAGCAATCGTGTGGGCGGGTCTCACTGATCGTGAGACCCGCCTCAATGTCTCCTTAATTTCAGTAAGATTGCTAGTGTGGATGTGAGCCAGTCACTTAAATTTCTTTTAATATACATATGTACACACACACACACACACACACACACACACACACACACACACACATTTAAAGATTACAGTTATGCAATGGGCTTCTCCAGTAACTGGCTTACATCCAGATTAAGTTACTTATAAGCAACCTTCTGACAATTAATGGGCCTATTAATTTCAAATTTGGGAACTATAGAATAAACTGATTTTGAAATTTCTCTTAGTTTTAAAAGAGGCTTGTCATGTGATATGCTGGGGGCGGGGACAGGGCTGCTGTTCAAAAAATACGAGTCCAAAGTTGTCTTGCATTTATAGAACTAATTGTGGGTTTTTTTTAATCCACATCTTGCCTTGAAAATATCATGCTTATCATTTAATAGTTATGGATTAGTTGCCTAAGCTTCTTTTCAATCAATTATTGAGTAAAATTATTGTATTTTACAATAATTTTATAATTCTTGTAATTATAAAAAATAATGTTATAAAAAAATATTATGTAAACTGGGCAGAACCAGCTTGTCTGTCTTGAAGATCTTGGTGTGTAGAGCCCTGTACCTCCTCTTCAGCTATTGCAAATGAGTCAGTAGGCTGTCTTGATTGGGGTGTAAAGCATTTCCTATTGTTTCACCTACTATAAAGAAACATAAAACTGTTTTTGTCCTCCTCATTGACTACGTGATGTTTTTACCATATCTGTAAAACAAGATATTGCTCTTCAGTGTTAATTACTTGACCTTGGAATCCAAAGATGCATTGGTGGCAAATATCATTTTGTTATCTATCTAGGTGTATCTTTTTAGAAGACTTCTAAGATATTGAAACAAAATAATTGTTCAAAACGTGTGTCCAGATGTCATTTTGAAGGGGAATGAGTATGCATCCAGTAAGGATGTGTATGAACCTCAGTTCGTGGTTCGAACTGTAGCTTCAAATATGAACCAGTTTGTGGCTTTGTGAACTGGTTCATGCTGGTTTGACCCAACCACGAACCAGTTCAGCGGTTCAAGGGTGGCACTGGAAGTGGAGGGTGGAGGGAAGTGTGGAGGCAGTGTGTGTGTTGTGGCAGCGTGCAGGCTGTTGGAGGGAGAAGCTGCATGGGGTGGTGGCACGCAGGTAAGGACCTGCTCTACTCATTTTAAAAGTGCTGCTCACTGCCGTCCCCCAGCACTGAACTCAAACCACTGAAAAGGTTCGTGGTTTGGTTGAACCACCACAAACTGGTTTTCAGAACCATGAACTGGTTTGTATTCGAACCTGTGCACAAACCGAAGTTCGTGCACATCTTTCGCATCTAGTGTATGTCCATTCCCTGCAGCTTGCACATACTTTTGGTTCCATTTTGAGTTTGCACCTTGCCTATCTCCTTGTTTATTCTGCAGCAGCAAGTGTTTTACCCGTGCAAGTATGTGCCACATACATAAAGTATGTGTAGTCTTTACAGCAGGATGTTGAATACCAGAAAAAATTCAGACCTCCCTGTTGGACTAAGAATTGGATTAGTATGAGAATAGTATGAGAACTGTACTGTGAGAATGTCAAATTTGGGAAAAAAAGGCACTTAAATTCTGAAGATAGGTATTTTGCTAGTTTCCCATGTTACTTGTTAAGAGCAGAAGTGCCAAACTGAGCACAGAAATATGTTGGAGTATGCTTTATGAGAATCCCCCATAATCCTGGGTTGATACTATAGAAGGAAATAGCTATGATGAGCTCCAGTAATGAAATTCTTGCCTCTAGTGTAGAGAGATTCTTCCCTGCAGTACACAAACAATTTCCCTGCTGTTTTTCCTGACTGCCACACAGGTGTTTAGAAGACTAGGCATAGGTTGAAGCCAGGTTACTCTGTAGTTGGATATGTGGAATGAGCATACTGGATTCCCTGTGCAGAGCCCCGTAAGTGTAAATAAAGTCTGTCCCGTGGTGTGTTGGCTCATAAATACAAGCGTGGCAATACAATGTAAGTGCATAAGTATAAGGAACAAGCTGTCAGAAGGGGGGAAAGGCATTTTTTTGGACATGGTACATATTATAGTGAAGACATTTAGAAGTTCAACTTCCTGTAGTCTGTGCACTGAAGGACTTAGAGTTTGAAATTCTATTGGGAATCAACAGACATCTGCATTACAATACACTGTTTCTTGTAGTTTCATGCACCAAGGGACCCGTAGAATCTGGCAGGAAGCTTTGCACTTTTCAGCTGTCTTCACTGTATTTTGGTCATAAAGGCAATCACATACTCTGGTAATTGCATAGGACTAGGAAACAATGTCAGCTTCTGGAAGCAGATGGGTTGAGAATCAAAAGGGGCATGTAATTGGTCCACAACCATTTTGCTCTTTGTTGTGTTTTTCTCATTAATTCTGCCAAGATTATTCCTGCATAGCAACAATTTTTCTTGAACTGTTGAAGGACGGGTGTGTTAATATACTGAACAAGTATGCCCAACATGGAGTCATTTAGGAGGAAAACTACACTCCAACAAGTGCATGCAAACAAGAGTGAGCTAGAAGAATACCAATTTTTTTCTGAAATGAGGAAGTGTTTCAGCTGATTTCAATTATATATCCTATGTTTTTACACACCAAAATGTTTTTCTCTAGCAAGATTTCCTTCAGTTCTTTTTGAATCTGTCTTGCCTTCTTTTTTACTAGTCATACCAGAGCAGATGGAATAATCTAACTACAGTGATTGAAACAAGATATTCCGTTGTATATTTCAGTACCGAAGAGAACTTGATCAGTTTGCTCATTTTCATCAATCTGAAAGCCTCGGTACACTTCATTAAAAGTAACTGGCTTGTCCTCACAAGTCATTTTCAGCTTTTCAGGTTTCATTAAAACTTCAATTTTAATGAAAAATATAGCCCTGGTGTATTATGTCTGGATCTCTGGCAATGAGGGTCCCTGTTGCACCTTTCAGCCACCCCTTTGTTCCTGTTTCTTCGTAGGCCATTTCATATTCCACTCTCTTTATGACCTTTGTAGCTTTCTTCTTTGCCTGCATTTGCTCATTTCTATTCACATGTGCTTTACATTTCCTGTTCCCACCCAAACTTCCATGGGTTGCTTGCCCTACTTTGTGCATTCAGACATGTCTGACATACCCTTTCTGTACCTGTTCCTTCGCCCATTCCTCTTCTCCAATGGCAGCTTATTCCTTCCTTGTGCTCCATCCTTACTTCCTGCATGCAGTCCATTTGATGCTCTCCGCTGCCAAAATCCTGGTTTATACCTTTCCCCTTAACATACCTACTTTTAAAAAAACCTTTTTTTTCTTGTGATCCACTTTTGCTCACTCTTTCCCATACCATTTCCAATGTTTTACTGCTCCTCCTCTTGCCCTCATCCTGCCCATTTGTCCAATCCCAACTCACTCTGACCATAAGTTCACTGCTCTTTCTCCTTTTCCAGTATTTGAAATTCCCCTCTAGTAGGGACACCTTGATTGCCAATAACAAGTCTGAACAATGGCAGTTGCATCTCTTGCCCAGAGGAATTACAGTTGTCCATAAGACTTCCTAAAGGTTTGATTACCATTTTTGACAATCACTGTTAATGAGAAGTAACCTATAAATCAGGCAGGTGAAAGGCTGACTGTTACCTTAATCTATTTATTATTTACTAGTGGTTTTGTAGCCCGTTGGTTAACGGGCGCTAGTGGAGCTCTGCGCTCCAGACGTTCGCCGCCATTCCCTCTCCTGCCACCCCCCGGCGCCCAGGGCTCCGGCCGGGCCCGCCACTCACCGCCGCCCGCGGCTCCGGCCGGGCCCGCCACCTACCGCCGCCCGCGGCTCCGGCTGGGCCCGCCACCCACCGCGGCTCCGGCCTGGCCCACCGCTGCCCGGGCCCACCGCCGCATTGTTTTGTCTGCCACCTCGTCCGGCGGCCATCCTGGGCGGCCAGAAGCGGCCGCCCCGAAGAAGCCGGGTAAGCGGCGGCACGGCCAGGCCTCGGCCATGGCTCTGCCGCCTCCTCGGCCAGTGTCCCCCGCCGCCGCTTACCCGGCTTCTTCAGGGCGGCTGCTTCTGGCCGCCCAAGATGGCCGCCGGGTGCTGGCGGTCCTGCCTCCCTGGCTCCTTCTAGCCATGCGCTTCGCGCATGCCCAGAAGAGGCCAGGGAGGCACGGACACACACTTGGTGTCTGTCCACGGACGGACACCAAGCCTTTTATTAGATAGGATTATTTCGGTTGGAACAAAAACTTTTGCAAAGTGAAATTCAGAAGAGAATGTCACTCCAAGGAGAAACTGAAATCCAAAGAGGAATTTCAAGATTGTTTTCTAAGGAGAAACATTGGATCCGCCCCCCCCCCGTGGTTTCTGATTCAATCTCCCAGTGTTCAGAATAAAAACTTTTTTCCTCTTTAATATCCCTGGAGAAATCTGTTTTGGTCCCACCTGAAATTGACAGAACAGCCTGGCATAGGGCTCTGGAACGCTGGTTATCTGAATTTACCCATATAAATGGTTAAATCTTACAGTGCGTGGGAAAACCACTATGAGGATGATGATTGCTTAAAAAAACCCCAACAGCTGACATCCAGACTATTCACTAATGCAACAAAGATGCACACGTGAAAGAAGGTTGTTGAATGGCTGAGCAGATGCTCAAAATTGTGTAATCTTTTACTGTTTCAGTCTCCTTTCATAAGGGTTGTGCTTGTGCAATAAAGAGCTTTGCATTCCCTGCAATATACATGGGCTCAGGAAGACGTTTCACAGCAGGAGATGTAGCACAGGTTGTGCAAATGCACATCGGTATAACAGTAGTCTGGAACACTATGCTAGGTCCCAACTTAGTGGAACTAGCTAGTGCAGCATGTCTGCACTAGTGCATCTTTCATCTGGATTTCAGACATCGAATTTGAAAGCTGATTCTCAAGCCTGTTCAAATTTCCTATGACAGCAGTTTTAATGTTCTAGAGGAATGTTGTGCCTATATTCAGTTCCTTTCTTCCCAACAGCTGATCTGTGTTGTCAGAGTTGAAAGATCCAATCATCTGCTTAATGGCATGCTAGATGTAAAGGGTTTCCCTTCCCACAGCACTATTTGCTTAAGTTCATAAAACATTATTATTTTTAAGTTGAAGTATAATTCATGTAAAATGTGAATTTCTTTTTTTTTTAATGAAAGAAAAAGATAGTGTTTGGGTGACTAATTATTCCTTGCACTTGAAATGATAATATTTACTCTTATTTCTGCTTCAGATACAAAATGCAATAAAGAATTATCTTTCAAAGTGTGCTATACTCCTTTCCAAATCTTAGAAGGGGCTGTGCTATTATTCTTCTGGAGCCTAGATGCATCATATCACATATTTAACAAGAGAGATGATATAGCATAGAATCCTGTAGGGTCCTGTAGGCAATCAAATCCAATTCCCTACTCAGTGCTAGAAGTCCAAAGCTACAGCATCCACAAGAAATGGATATCCAGCCTTTGAAGATTTCCAGTCACACTGAGAGTCCACTGCACAAATAATTGGTCCCATCAATGGACCTTAAGCCCATTAGAGCTTGTCCTACCCTCTGAGGCAGCAAAGCACAACTCTTTTGCCATTTTAAAAATAGTCCTTCAGGTATTTGAAGAATGCTATCATGTTCCCCACCAACTCAGGCTTCTTTTTTTCAGGCCAAACATACCCAGTTCCTTAAACCTTGTCTTATAGGGCTGGTTTCCCAGACTCCTAGCCATCTTTGTTGCCGTCCTCTGAACCTAATTCAGTTTGTCTACCTCCTTTAAAAAGTGTAGTACCCAGAACTGGACACAAAACTTCAGATGAGGACATGGTACTCTAGAGGAGGTCTGATTAGTGCCGAATAAAGATAAACTATTACTTTTCATTACTTGAAAACTGTGGTTCTATTAATACAGGGGGTCTAATTATTGCTCCCTGATATCAAAGTAAGACTGACAAGACCAAATCTTTCTTACTTATCCGAGTTTCTTGGATCCTTGTCTCCAGGCCCATGGCACCTCACCCTTTCTCCAGGTTTTCTCAGACAGAGGTTCCGAGAGTACATAATTAAGGTCTTTTAGTTTCTTAGCCTACAGTTCACCTAGCCCTGGAAACCTGAATTCATTTAAGATAGATGGGTATTTCTGACCAGCTCCTTATCAGTCTTGAACTGCAGTTCTGAAACCCTGTCAGTCATGCTACTTTTGTGAGGTTGCACTCAGTTCCTCTTTTGGGAGAAGGAAAAACAGGAGTTGAACAATTCTACCTTCTAATGTCACCTGTTAATATGTCGCCATTCTTATAGAGCAGTGGGCCTATCGTTTCCTTCCTCTTATAACACGCCTGGAAAAGCCCTTTTAGCTTTTAAGAGGTATTCTTAGCATCTCTTACCACCCTCAGCTTTTTCTGAGCTTTAGCTTTCCTTACCTCATCCCTACAAGTCTGGCCTACTAGTCTGTATTTATCCTTGGTGACCTGTCCTCCTTTCAGTTTTAGCCTTCTTTGCCCCATTAGTTTATCTAAGCATAGATAGTGCTTTTCTGAGCTTATCAAAATCAACTTTACTGTAATGCCAGTGTTGGCTTGGCTATACTTAATTTTAACTTTTCATAAGATAAAGAATTCCAGCATTACATGGCCACTTGCCCCCAAAGTTCCCACTACTTCAACCTCATTGATCAGCTTTTCCCTATTGGTCAAGGATAGCCAATTTCCATCCTCCTTCTCCACCTTCTTAAAGAGGAAGTTGTCAGTAAGGCATTTCAGGAATTTGTTAACTCATCACAGTTAGAACTCTTTCTCACTTTCTCACAAAAGGAAGAAGGATGCTTGCACTTACCTCTCCACACATGGTTCCTCCTGACTCCCTGGATGGGCGCAGCCGCTGGCAGTGTAGAGAGTCAGAGGCCCGGAACTCCCATACTCGCATGGTGCATTGCCAGCGCCGGTTGAGCACGCCCTAGTCTCCCAGAAAGATTTATTTCCTTCTGATGGCTAAAAAAATGGGGCTAAGCGTGCACTTGCTTCCTTAATCTCATTTTAAAGGTAGGCTCTGGAGACTGGTTTGCTGCTGGGAGCTGCACAGTTCCTGCTGGTTCTGACAATTAGCTGAGATTGGCTTGGCTTTCCTAGTCCAGTTTTGCCTGACTGTCAGAACAACCTCTTAGTTTCTCAAGTGATATCAGTTGAATTTCTGCATTTCTACTAACTCTTGCTTGCTTGAAACAACTGTAATTTGTTTCAGGAAATTGTCATCTGCATGCACTCCTTGGTATGGCTGTCCAGTCACAGTGTTGGTTTTATTTCCTTCTCAATTTATTTTTGTCAAGCTGCTCTCCACTGGACTATCACATTAGAATAATAACATTTTAGAGTTGAAAGTGATCTTGTTGATCTAGGCCAACACCCTTTTCAGTGCAGGAATCTACTACAACGTCCCTGACAGGTGTCCATCCAGACTCTGTTTCAAAACCTCGAATGAAGGAGAGCCCATCACTGCATGAGGCAAATAGTTACACTGTCAACGAGCTCTTACAGTTAAGACATTTCCTCTGTCTAGCTTGAATCTTCTAATTTCAACCCACTGATTCTAGTCCTGCCCTCAGGAGCAATAGAGAGCAAGTCTGCTCCTTCTATGTGACAGCTCTTCAGGTATTAATTTTGAAAACTGCTATAATACCTTCCTTTAGTCTTCTTTTCTTCAGGCTAAAATACCTAGCTCAAAGAAGTTAAAGGTTTCTCATAAGACTTGGTTGCTATACCCCTCACCATCTTTGTTGCCCTCCTCTGGACCCTTTTCAGGTTTGCACTCTTAGATTCCAACGCAGGTGTATATATATTTGACACAGAATGCGTCTTCCTCTCTCTTTTTGTTGCATCTCTCCTTTTTGAACAAGATTTCTTGAACTTCAATTTTTTGAACTTCAGTTTGTAGATTCCAATCCTGGGAGTCATCTTATTTATACCTGTCAAGTCATATTTACCTTCCTGTACTAGGAGTTCAAGCTCATCTTGTTTATTTCCTATACTTTGTGCATTGAAAAGCAAAATACTGACCTAGTTAGTAAAGCTGAAACCATTCATTAATTAGAAGTCATAATTGCAATTACATGGCAAAATTAATTTATCATGAAAATAATCCTATCAGTTTTCCTTTCTGGAAAAAATGGAATTTTTTAAAGCAACACATATAGCTTTAGGCTGATATTCTAGTGATGCTGAGTTAAAAGTGAATGGAACAATCAAACACCATTTCAAGATTTGGGGCTTTCAGACAGTGACTATTGTATGAGTTTCATCTCTAAGTATATACAGGTGAAATAAAATATGCATGTAGAAATGCATGAATGGAAGGAGATGCCAATATATTGGGGGGAAAGCAATGAAGATAACATGAGCAAATCATTTATAGCATAATGCATATAATACAGAAAATATGCTACAGCATATGAAGCTCAAAATGCTTTTTCTGTCCTCAGGCTATTTAGGCTTCCTTGATATTCAAATATTAATGTACATTAAATGGAATTTAAGGAGGTCCACCTTGCTGGACCTCAGGCAGACTTGGCAAAGCAGCTCCTTACGGATATAATTTTATATACTGTATATATTTTCAGAGGCGTTATAGCCATGAAATATAGCTCTTTGATGACATCATAACTGTGAAATATGACTTTATTTTGTCCATTGGTGGCCAGAATTTTGCTTTATAACCATTGCTCTCAATAAAGCATATGATATTGAATTACTGAGATAAATGTAATAAGCTAACATGTTCACCCACTTTTATTGTTGCAGTGTGATCTCAGGGAATATGAGGTATTAAATAAATAATAATCTGGCGTGATATAATTTTTTTGGGAGGTTTTACCTAGTATTTTGAAATATTTGGCATTGTGCCAGTGGCTCAAAACCCTCTTAAGTATGGAAGCAGATGGTGTGTTTCTGCATGTTAAAATGTAACAGACATAATTAGGCCTGGTAGATCTGCATATAGATTTAGAGATTTGCTGTGAATTACCTCAGTTTAACAGCAATCCACAGATTAAGCTCAGTACTCTGCTTTTACCGTTCAAGCATGAATATAGACAGCACATACCTATAGCCATGTCAGAAGTACCCTTTTAAAAAAGTGATTACCGATGGTACCACCAGCACGTACAAGCTGCTGCGAGTAGGGGCACCCCGCCTGGAAACCCGTGCAGTGGCTGGCGTGGCTCAGACACTCACCTGGCCTCTGCCCATTTGCGGAGAAGGTACTTCTCCTCACGGCAGTACCTCTCTCCCTCACCGGCTGCCACTGATTTTACTGGAAATAAAAAATCCAGTTTGACAACATGGATTTAAAAGACACTGTTTTTGTTGATAATCCATTAGCATTTCTCTCTCATATTTTGAAATTCTTTACTTTGAATATTGATTTGTGCTGAAAAATGTGCATGGAAATTGATGTCAAACTGCTGGTGCATTTCTGCTTAGCAGCTTTTATTTTTCAAGAATCACTGTGTGCCCTGTCATACAGTGTTGCTGTATATGTTAGTGTAAATGTGTGCATGGAGGGTGCAAGAGCTCAAAAGAAGCACATTAACATACAGAATAAGAACACAAATGCCAAAATGAATTTTATTATATTGGACGGAAGATGATTTGGAGCAAACTGCAGAATATACTGGTGTTATATAGCTATCTCATCAAAAGGTAGCAAATGCACAAGACCTTTTTGCAGTTTTCAATTTGAAAGAAAATGATTTCATTTAATAATAAAAAAAAGGGAGCCATCAGTCTGGGTGTTGGAGAATGCCGGAGCCTGATGAAACCAGCTGAAGAGACAAACTGAGTGTATAGATGCAGATTAGTCTTCAGAAGATGAGGGTGTAAAAGGGATTTAATGGTAGGATGGATTATAGAAATCCTTGTAACAATGTTAAATAATTATAGTTCCAGCCGAGATCAAAGCAGTGCTGATTGAACCCCCTCAAGCTGTTAACATGGAATATCTTGAAGAGAAGGGGGGGGGAACCCCCTCAGAGATTGGTCAGCCTGTACTGACAGTGTCCTCTGATCTATAGAAGTTCCAGCTGCATTGAAGGTAAAAGTTGAGGGGGAGGGAAAGATGGAAAGAAGTAGTTGTCAGTATGACTAGCATTTATTGTAGGCTTTCTTGTGAGGGTATTAAAATTAGCTTTGGTGGCTACTTGCACACTTAATTGTAAATTGTATAAATTTAACCTATCCACGGGGTAAAGGATGAGGGGGGTGCTTTACATGTAGAACCTTGGTCTTCCACACACACAATAATAATCTCTCCTCCACAGAGTTTGAGATACAGAAATGAAATTATTTATGCCTGAATGCTTGTAGTAAAACTGACCATGTACTTTTACTTCATAAGCTCTGACATTACATGTAGCTAATGTTAAGTACATGTATATCCCCATTCCCTTGCTTCTTCCCTGAGCAATTCTGAGGACCAATTTATAGGACCCATTTTGTGATCGTTTAAAGCCAAATGGATGAAAAATGTTGACCCAGTTTGAATTACCACAAATTGATTATTTGTGCTATCTGCTATAAGGGCGATTTTTAGTAAACCTAAAAGGACTTGTACACCTCATACTGTGCGGGAGGAGGCAATGGTAAAACCCTCCTGTATTCTACCAAAGAAAATCACAGGGCTCTGTGGGCGCCAGGAGTCGGAATCGACTTGACGGCACACTTTACCTTTACTTTACCTTTTAACTATGGCTCATCAGACTGTCTTTAACTATCTGGAATGAGATGAACTTTTGGAAATTGGTTCATCAAACACAAATTTTCAAACATGATTGACTTTCTTATCAGTCTGTTGGCAAAATGAGTTCAGGAATTTGATTTAAGCAGCATTAATTATCAGGTGAAACTAAAGAAACACTTGGTAAATTCACTGGCTTTGCAGTATGAGATTGTGGCATGAAAATGGTGCATCAGAGTAAAGCTGAAACTACTCAGGTTTTTATGAGTATTTCAGAAGTGCCAAAACCACCAATGATGGTCTCGTAAAAATGTTCATGTATTTGCATTGCTCTTGCTTGTTTCAGTTACATCATCACTTAGACAAATCCTATGCACAGTCTCTCAAAGAGACTGCACATGTGAAGTGCTGGGATCGATCCCAATCCTGGCACTGCCCCCGTGCCAAGCCCAAGTTTTTAACCTGGCGTTTAGCTGAGGTCAAGTGAACCTATGGTTTACTTCCTTAACCTCGGCCGGTGATTGTCTGGTCGATCACTGCTGGGTTAAATGGCTTAACCCCGGCCCACCACCATTTCAGGTAGCAAGCTGCAGGGTACAGGGGGTAGTGGCTGTGCCGAGCATGGTGGCTGCTCTTACAAGAGCAGCTACGGCACTCATAGCATGGGTCAACCTGGGATGTGGGAGGGGGAAAGTCTTTCCGCTCCCAGCTCCTGCTTCGCCGAGCTGCCGCTTGTGTGGGTGCATGGTGGGGCGAAGTGAATAGTGGCCACTGCTTGTCTGCCAGGAAAGCCAGGCAAACTCCTGCCTTCCCTGTAGCTGTTTGCAACAGCTGCCAGAGGTCGTGTGAAAGACCTCAAAGTCTGGCTGTGTTCAGTGGGACATACTTCCAGATAAGCATGCACAGGATTGCAACCCTTATGCTTTCATGTGTCCTTGGAGGGAAAAAAATGCTTGGTGGAATGGGTCCTAAGTCTCCATTAATATGGCCAAAATCTCTGGTGACAAGATTGTACTTTTTTCTTGTTGTCAATGTTTAGGGCTTTATCACTTAAAAATTATAGAGCCCTTTCTCACAATCTGTGAGAAGCCTTGAAATGCTTACCTCCCTGCAGACAATCCGGGCTGCTGGTCTGAGTGCAGAGATTGCACGCCCAGACATGCAGCTGCCCCCTTGGGCAGTGTGGAGGGTCAGGACTTGGGTGCATTGTCCCACCTCCAGAATCCAACGTGGTGAATTATGAGGATCCCCCTAACACTGGCCGGAAGCCCCACAGTGGATCTTGCAGAGGATCAAAAAATGAGGTTAAGGGGAGCTTTCTCCCTTAACCTCGTTTCGAAAGCAGGCTCTAGGGGCAGGCTTGCCACCACGGTGCTGCTGGGGTCTGAGCAGCTCCCAGTAGTTCTCACGTGCATGGAAAACTGAGTTGGGCTTTCTTAGCCCAGTTCTCCCTGTGCGTGAGAACAGCCTCATAAAGTAGTTATTTTCTATTTCAAGATGATAATAATATGATTGCACTTATAGGAACTACTGGTGATTAGAACAATAGTATGTTTTTATGCTGAAAGATAAGATGTAATTTCCTTAAAATAAAATAAGGATTAGTTAAGTCATATTGATTGTGTATGAGATGCCTTGAACCTGCAAAGTAGGTAGCATTAGGAAAGCTGTTCTTTCTCTTTCTCAGCCTCAACTATCCACTTCTGCTATATGTGGCTAATAATACAGGGTTGTTGTAAGAAATGCAACAAGACAATGAGGCTATTCACACGAGCGTGCAAAACCAGCCTAAGGGAGCCCAGCACTGTTCCTTCTAACAGAGATTCCCAGATGTTGTTCACTACAACTTCCAGCATCACCAGCTGCAGTGGCCTTTGGCTGGGAATTATGGGAGTTGTAGTCAACAACATCTGGGAATCTGTTAGAGGGAACACATATTGCCCAGCCTGGTTTTGCACGCTCGTGTGAACCACTAGGATTGCGCCCAATCATGGTGGCTACACGGCGGCAAACCTGACTAAGTATCCTCCTAAGAAAATGATGTTAAGGGAGTGAGTGCTCTCTTAATCTCATTGAATTGATCGTGTGCCTGCTTGCAGCTGCAGCTGCACACTTGGGGTGTGTGTGTGTCCCAGTAATGCACTGCACACTTGTGTGGTGCATTATTGGGGCTCTGGGGGGTGGGGCGCCACGGTGGCACTTCCCTGCACCCCACCCCCAGTGCTGGGTGAGCCGCTGGGGAAGCCGCCGCTCATCTGTGCAGGCGATCTGCCCACCCAGGGAAGGGTAAGTGATCATCTGCGGGGAGCGTCGGGCAAAACTGCTCTCCCCTCAGACCTCTGAGGAACTCTTCTCACCAATCGTGAGAAGAGCTCCAAGGTATGTGAAATGCTTTTGACATTTGAACGAGTGTATTAGTGTGTGTATCAATGCTTAGTGTATTGATACGTGTATCAATGCTAAGTGTCGATGCTTATTTATGTTGTTATTTTTCTTAAATGCTCTGCCTTAGTATTTGTCTCCCATAGGCCACAGTAGTATAGCTGCAACCAATGACTACCATGGTTCTTGTTCATTATATTTTTGCTACTTCCTCTATCTTTTTTCTCCTGTTCTCATACTTACTTTCTGCTCCCTCCCTTGCTGTCCCACTGGAAAATGTCCTCCTATCTTTAGTAGCTTATTGATGTTAACTACAACTCTTAATGACAGATAAAACAGTGTTGGTTACAATGTCTGGGTTAGAAATATAGCAAGCTGCCTCAAACTGAATCAAACCATTGGTCCATCTAGCTCAGTATTGTCTACACTGACTGGCAGTGGCTTTCCCTAGCATTGTTGTGTAGTGGTTGGCTAATCCTGCATTGGATAATTATGGGTGTAGTGACTGATATGCACAGTCAGAACTTTCATACTCTGAATGGAATTTTTGTGCTTTTCAGTGGAGAAAACAAACCTTTGTGTAGGCATTCTGTTATATGTGTGGATTCAGTTGAAGGGAATGGGATAGTCTCTGCATACAAGATTGCTATATGTGCATTGGAGCAGATTCCCTGGATTGATAAATAATATATAGATGTAGATATTGATTTGCCATATATGGCTAAAATATAAACTAATGTATATATTCCAACATACGTTGTTTAGCATATGTGATCATAAAAGTGATATATACAGTGTGCTAATTATGGTTAACAAAAACATGCCAGGTTAACTGTGGCTCCCTGGCTATAAGCATGCATTTCTTGTGTGACCTTTGCGTCTAAAACAAAAACCTGACAATGGATGGGTTCAGACTTCATGACAGCAAATCTGACTTGTGCAAACCTCTGGTTTCTGTGAATGCGTGTTCCTGGTGTGAGCTACTACATCCACCCATTTCCATGTCACGTGAAGCCACCAGTGTTGGGTTCCCGAGCAGTACTTCCCTCCAGTAATCCAATGTTTGTAACCAAGATGTAAAGTTATTTAAGAAATGTCTGGGAAGTGCTGCTTGGGAATTTGGCATTGGTGGGTTCACATTACATGAAAATAGTGCACATACTGACTTTCATGAAAATGCATGCTCCTGGGAACCAGAGGTTCCTGCCAGCTGGACTTGGCTATTGTCATGTCTGAACCTTGCCCAATATTTCAATCGATTGTATAGATTATGTAGAATTGATCTAACGCTCATATGATATAGATTGTATTCTAAATTATTTTACTGTCATAGTTTTTACGTGTGTGAACCATGAACCCACAGAATAATTTTGCTACAAGTGCAAGTATCTCCATTAATAATTCAGCAGTCTGTGCCAGCTCTGTTGAAAATAAAGAAATGCACATATGCACAAATAAAATGTGAATTGAATACAATGTTACTGATTTATCTAAAAACATTGGCTAAAAGTACTTCATTTCTTTTACTGAGCCAATAAAGTAATTTTATAGTTAGCAACATATAACTTACAAGAGTGACAAATTTGGTGCTTAAAAAAATATTTAGGTTAAAAAAACCCTGTCACTTCCAGTAAGTCATTTTTAGAGTGTAATCACTTTAATTCTCCACCTCTAATTTTATTGCCATGAGACAAGCTCTTAGACTGGAGTCCCTTAACCTCCTGTGAAGAATTGCACTACAGTTTGTTGTAGTAATTTCCAAGTAGGATGACAGCACAGTGGCTCAGTCTATGTGTTGTCATACCTGCCGTAGAATTTAGGGAACATTTCAGTGCTCTGTCTAATATTTAGTAGCACAGGTGTCAAGTACAAATGTTAATGATTGCATTTCATAAGGACTGGATTTCACATGTAGAGCTAAACTAAGAAGAGGGCACTTTTCACATCAGTTCTTGTTAGCTGAAAAGTGTCACATTTCTTTGATTTTTCAGGGGCAGGAGGTGGCAAACATGGCCAAACATATTTGTCTGTTCAGAGTGAGTGTAGAAAGGTTTGCCCTCACTCTTCATTGACTTCAAAGTATCACTGAATAGACAAATCTGATGCTATCATAGGGCCACAATGGTACGATAGCATCAGTCTGTAAAAAGCTCTGGTTTAAATATAATGATGCTGATTGCTGAAGCAGTTGCTGATTGGTCAGTGAACAGCAAAAGAGACCCCCCCCCACCTTAGGAATTATATGTTACATTACTGTTCAATATGCAGCAGTATCAACAAGTATGTAATCTATTTCATAAACTGTGGAATTAGATTGCATACCTGCTGTTACTGCTGAAGGAGTCAGGATATATTCCCTGTTCCATCCTCTTTTGAATTCAGATTAAACACTACAATTGTTTATAAGAGTTTAATGGCGAAGATTTATAGGTTATTCATGAGTATGTTAACTTAGAAAATAAAGTATAACATTTTCATAGCAGACCACCAGAGACTTTACGGGGAAAGGATCTGAATAAACCTAATTGCATCTTACTGGGGAAAGGTTTGTAATACAGGGGTGTAAATTTCAGCTATTATGGTGATCAGAAATAATTTTTACAGAATGCTTTATCAACGGCATTATACAAATATAAGGCATAAAAGGTAAACTATATTGGAACACACCAGGTGACATGAAGACAAACATGGCGCTAATTCCATGGGAAGGGGTGATTTTCACCAATCTCCTCTTCCTTCTGAAACCCACTGTGCCTCCCAAAAACATTTCTCTGATGGCCGTATGACACTCAGGGATCTGTTTTTGGGAGGCAAGGTGAGCTTCAGAGATAAGGGGAGATTGGCGAAAATCACCACTCCCTTGTAACACCAGCACTGCACTAGTCTGGATGTCAGCCACCAAGAGTATGGAACTCTCTGCCACTGGAGGCCTGCCTGATGCCTTCATAAGTGGCCTTTTGTTATTGTGTGAAAACCTTTTTGTTGGTTTTGCCAGGTAATTTAATTTTTAATTTCAGGTGATTTCTTCCTCTTCTATGAATTATATCACTGTGCTAGAATTTAGTCTATTAGTTGTGAGTTTGTTATTATTGTTTTATCTAATGTTTAATGCATTTATTTCTTTGTTCTTTCAGTGAGCCAGGTCTCACTGATCGTGAGACCTGGTTTGGGGCAGTGAGTGGGGAGGGAGCCCTGGGCGGCTGGATTGGCTGCCCACACAATTGCTGGGGGGAGGGGGGGCCACGTGGGCCACACAAGCCCCAGTATGCCCTGCGTGAGCACGCAGGGCATACTGGGGAGACCCCCAGAAACGGGAGGCGGCTTTTTGCCTCCCCTCCGGGGGTCTACTCATGAGTAGGCACGGCGTGAAGCCTCACCGCGGCTACTCACAATACTAAAAACCAGGCTTGCAGAGTGCTTGCTCCACAAACCTGGTTTTTGGCCAGGGGTTCTTGTCGGTGGTTTTTACGAGCCCAGTGGTTCTTACGATTAACAAAAATCGGGCTAGGCTCTCTTAGCCCAATTTTTGTTAATTGTGAGAATAGCCCCAGTGTATTAAGGTGCATCTCGTATATGTAATGCAGGTGCATTATATATATAAGAAAGAATTTTAAAAATATGTTTCACCATCAGGGCCTGAGCTTATGAAACTTATGAAGCTTCATAAACTTGAGATTGTGCCTGGTCAGGCCAAGAGCTCTCTTCAGGCACAGAATGGTATAGGGGTTAGTGGTATGCATGGGACTGGTTTCTGCCGTTTGGTTTGAGAAACCGGTTCTATCGAATCGACCTCTGGTTTGATTTGAATTCGAACAGATTCAAATCAGTCCAACTATAGGGAATAATAGGGACTCGAACCAACCCATTATTCCTCATGAGTAGTGCCTAGGGATACCAAAGCGGGATGGGTGGTAGGGCATGATGGTTGCTACCTACCACCCAACCCACAAAACAATCAGGTAATCAGTCAATTGTTAATTACTTTTTGAATTTTTTTCTGGGTCAATAGGTCAACCCTAATCCTACTAGGGTAGCACCCATCACGCCATACCACACAACCTGCTTTTGTGTCCCAAGGCAGTACCCATGGGGAATTATGGGTTGGTTCGAGTCCCCATTCCCTATGGGTGAAACGACATAGTACAAAAAGGGAATCTCTTGGAACACAACACACGGCACACAAAACATAGTCCCAAAAAGAATCCCTGACCCAGACTCTGCCAGCAACAGTGCCAGTTGCCCACGCTGTATCATTGGCACAAGTTGCTGTTTCTCTCTCTCTCTCTCTCTCTCTCTCTCTCTCTCTCTCTCACACACACACACACACACACACACACACACACACACACACACACACACACAGAGTTATGACTCAGTTGCAACAGCAGCACCACGCTTTGCAAGCACAGCCATAAGCTGAGCTCAGCTAGAACAACCTCTTCAGTGTCGCCACATCTTTTTGAACAAGTACACTTGACCTCGCAATGCAGAATGCAATTTACAGACGTAGGAACCTAGGAAGCTGCCATATACTGAGTCAGACCATTGGTCCATCTAGCTCAGTACACAGATTGGCAGCGGCTTCTCCAAGGTTACAGGCAGGAATCTCTCTCAGCCCTATCTTGGAGATGCCCGGGGAGGGAATTTGGAACCTAGATGCTCTTCCTAGAGCAGCTCCATCCCTTAAGGGGGATATCTTACACTGCTCACACATGCAGTCTCCCATTCAAATGCAACCAGGGTGGACCCTGCTTAGCTAAGGGGACAAGTCATGCTTGCTACCACAAGACCAGCTCTCTTCCTCATAACAGTGGGCAGCTCTCCTCCTCATAGTGTCCTCTGGTGGACATAGCAGACCACCAGAGAGCAACCTCCTGTTCAGCCACATTTTAAGAGTAGTGTACCTTGCAATGCCATGCAGAATCAGATTACAGAGCAGAGTCACCAGACCGGAGCAGTGAGTGAAGCACAAGGCCAGACATGGAGCTCGCAGCAGTCGTGAAGAAATCTCACACACAGAGAGCTGCCACTGTCCATTTCTCACCATCTCATCTCACAAACAAACCCATCACCACAACTCAAGTAAGGCAGAAACCTACAAGTTATGTCTTTTTCCGTCTGAAATCCAGCAATATTACAAACAGTCCTGCTGAGAACAGAAAACCAACCACCTAGTTCTTTCTGAAATAAGTATGCTTTGTTCTCTTCATGTCTGCAGTAAGTTGGCCTCAGATTCTCTGGGCCCTGACTTTGCTTACAGCCTGCCAGGCTAACATATGCCAGGGTCATGTGTCATGGGCCCAGCCATGACCCATGACACTCATCATGTGTCACGATGAGTGGTGGTGTGTGTATGGTCTGTGGCAATCTGGTTTGGAGGTTGGCCAGGGAGGGACAAGTTGGCAGTGGTGTTGCAGCAGGTGGGGCTGACCGTAATTCACTCACTCTCCACATCGAGCTTAGGAGAGCCCGGCAGTGGGAGCTATGCCTTGAAGAAGACCAACTGTTCTACCAAGCCAGCATCCAGGCATAGGCAATAGGGTGTCACCATGTATGTCACAATAGGGTGTCACAATTTCTTTTTTTAGATTCCTATAATGTTTTAAACTCTTCGTTTTTTTTTAACTAATGTTTTACTTTCATCTTTTTTATTTTGTTGTAAACTGCCCAGAGATGTAAGTTTTGGGTGGTATTAAAAATATGTTTGTCTATATATACATATATATACATATACATATACATATACATATACATATACATATACATATATATATATATATATATATATATATATATATATATATATATGTGTGTGTGTGTGTGTGTGTGTATGTATGTGTGTGTGTGTGTGTGTGTGTGTATATATATATATATATATATATGTATATATATATACACACACGTGTGTGTGTGTGTATAAATAAAACTGTCCCTGGCCATGGAGAACACCCTCTTGCTCTGGATGCTGGTTGGTAGGCAGGAGAGGTGCTGTCTGGCAATCATTGCCAAGTCTGGCCAGATGCGTTGCCCCAAACCCAACCAGATCTGTCTCCAGGCCTGCCACCACCAGCTCCTGTAGATATTGCAGAACGCTCTGCTCTGCAGTGCCACACGATGTGGTTGGTGCCTCGCGTACTCCTGGCAAAGTAGCAAGGCACCGCAATATGAACCACAGGGTGGAATGCATGGGTGGAAGGGCCAGCTGCATTGATGCTGCCAGGGTCACCACACTGCTGGACCGGGAAGTGGTGCTGATGCTGGGTGTGGACTGCACACTTGAAGTAGGCGTTCCAGCACCTTACTCCTGGTTCAGACCCAGCCTGCTCTCCTCTACCCACCTAACCTCTTGAACCAGGAGGTCCCTCTACCTGGGTAGCTCACCAGGGATGACGGCATTGCCCTTCATAGTTGGATTAATTTACCCAATTTGCTGCAGAGCCGATCCACCACTTCAGTTCTTAACCATCGCATGTGCTTCCCTAGTGGTCAGCAGCATGGTCTGGAGCTCACCCATCTCTTTTCCAGGAGATGTGCGGTGGGCAAAGCGCGGCTCAGAGCTGCTGCCTTGGCACACAAGTTGCTCATTGCAAGGAGGAATATCTCGAGTGTCAAGATCAGCTCAGAAATGAGCTTCTAGTCAGCTTTTGACAGGTCACACACTCCCAAGCTACAGTTCCTTATCAAGGAGTGGATGGCTGCATTTTGCTCCTGCAGGCGCTGGAGCAAGAGAAATGTGGAGTTCCACTGCATATCAATATCCCTAGAGATAATGTGTCCAGGTAGGCCAAGCTCACATTGCCTTTCCCTGAGCATTCACCTACACTGAGCATCCACATCTCACTGTGGTATAAGTAGACTGTTATCTTGCGGCACCTCCCCAGAAGAGCAGCCGTGGCAGCAGCAGGCCCTGCAGCAGGGAGGCCTCTACATTCCCTGGCCCTAGCCTCCTTGATGCCAAGCACATCCATCACAACCAGGTGCATTGTGTGTGCCATACAACGTTTGGACACAAACTGTGGCTGGCATGCTACCCTCATTATGTTGGCGACCAGGAGGCCTCAACAAACGTTTGGTTGCCAGTACAGCCATTCCTCCACCTGGTGTCAGATGACCATCAACAACTCATCTCTGTATTGCAGGGATGATAAAAATCAATTAATAATAATAATAATAATAATTATTATTATTATTATTATTTAATTTTAAAAATCAGATTTTTTAAAATTTAAAAAATGATTATTTAATTTATATATTTTTTAAATTTTAAATTAGATATTTAAAAAAATCATTTAAGAAGAACCTAGGTCAAAGATAGCATCATGAATATTAATCAAAATTTCTAATCATATTCTGTGAACATGTTAAGAACAGTATATGGGGATGATTGATAACAGACCTGATAAATCCTGTTCTTCAAGTGGTGTACATGCAGCACAAAAACACAGTCAAGTCTTTGTCCTGTCCCCTGAAAGTGCAATATCAAAGGTGGTCAATAAATAACTAAAGGATTTGGGGGATGGAGTAGACCTGAGCAAGGAGGAGTCTTGGATATAAATGCAAGGGATAGGGGAGGGGACTAGAAAGTGAAAACTAATGTGAACAAAACCTATTCATGCAATCCTGAGGAAACCTTTTTGGAATGTATCCTTCATCGTAGAAGGGAAACACCTGTTATGGCAGTATGCTGTAAAAGAGACTCCATTTGGGAATATTTTAATGAAGTTTCTGTGGGTAAGACAGGCATGTATTTGAAATGCAAACAGTGCAACAAGAAAATGTAAGGTCTCATTGTCCGAATGAAACAGCATTATGAGAAGTGTGTACCTATTATTATAGTGTGTACCTGCCTTCTAAAAATGAAACCTACATCTATCTCTGAATGAGGCTATTCCCATGATCAGGAGAAATCGGGCTAGGGGAGCCTAGCCTGATCTCTCCTGACAGTGGGAACCACTGGGCTCGCAGGCAAGCCCGGTGGCCTCCAGGCGGTTAACCTTCCAAAGTAACCCTCCCCTTAAACTGGGTTTGCAGAGTGAGAGCTCCGCAAACCCGGTTTTAAAAATTGTGAGTAGCCGCACTGCGGCTCTGCGCCGTTGCTACTCACGAGAAGACCCCAGGCGGGAGGCTGAAAAGCAGCCTGCCTGCTCAGGGGTCTCCTCAGTATGCCCTGTGCGCTCACTCAGGGCATACTGGAGCTTCCGGGGGCTGCTTGGCCCCCAAACTCCCCAGCCCCCAGTGGCTCCGTCACGGAGCCAGCAGTTGTGTGGGCAGCCGATCCGGCCGCCCAGGGCTCCCGCCCTGCTCGTCTATTTTAGCCTGCTCTCCTCGCTTACCTTTCCAAACCGGGTCTCACTGATTGTGAGACCTGGCTCAATATGTATTACATTTATATTTGACAATGTAAAAGTGATGATTAAATAGAATCTTTCTAACTAGTGATCTAAATCATTAAAATTAAGTCCTTCTGTGAAGTGATTTAAATCGTGATTTAAATCGATCTGATTTAAATAAAATGAACCCTGATATAATGTTGCTAACTTGGCAAAGAGGCACCTTTTAATGTGGTGATTCTCTTTATTTAGCAGAGGGAGAGTAACTGGCCCTATCCCCCCACCCCCTGCCAGCACAGTACCTCCAGTGACTGTTGCTGGTGTCTTTCATGATTCTATTTAGACTGTGAGCCGTTTGGGGACAGGGATCCATCTTATTTATTTGTTGTTTCTCTGTGTAAACTGCCCAGAGCCATTTTTGGAAGGGCAGTATAGAAATCAATCAAACAAACAAACAAACAAACAAATAAATAAATAAAATTCGGTGTTTGATAACCATCCTGTTTTTGTAGTCCTCAAAAAGCCTCCACAAGGAAGATTTTTTTAAGCCTTTGGTGTGCTGCCATACCTGGCTGATGAAGCTGCATTCAATCTGGTGGCACACAAGTTATGCAGGCCTGACGTTTAGCTTGTTTCGTGATTAATTTTAAATGTGAAATTATCCAAATGGGAAAAACTGAAGCAAGTTCAAGTTAACTTTGCTAATTCATCACTAGCAGGTTTTCATAGGTGGTGTGGTGGTGATTGTCTGGATTGGTTGTCAAAGTATATTTGCGTGATGCTTTTGAGATTACAAACAAATATTTTTGTCAACCCCATATTAAATAATAATAAACTTAAAATTACAAGACAAAAATGCACTAAACTATATAAAATAAGTAGGGGGTGGTAAATAGAAAGCCTCTCCAGATAAAATATTTTGACACATTCTAGTTTAGGGGTATGAAAACATTCAAGATGTACACAAAAATGCATAGACAGTGCAAATGTTTTTGGTGGGCTCTTAAAGAAATGCAAAACTAGTAAGTTGTAAGTGTGCAGAAATATGTAAATACGCAGAATTCCTAAAAGTATAGCAAAATGTAATGCAAAGAAGAAATTTACCGTGGGATTGTACCTGTAAAAAAAAAAAATCATTGAACTTCATACAGGGAATAAATTGCTGCTGAAGGCTGCAATCCTAGACCGCCATAGTGTGCATGGGGAAGAAGTGTGTATGCAGCCAGCAGAGGTGTTTTTGTTTGTTTGTTTGTTTGTTTTTGCAGTCATTCATTGAGCTGAAGAGGCCAAACTGACTTCCACTCATGAGTAACTGCAATAAAATACTGCAAAACACAGTCTGCCACATGTGAACGTTATTTTATTTTTATTTTTGCTGGTACTTCAAGGTGGCTATATTCAACATTTAAAACAAAAAGCAAATGAAAACAATTCCCCAAAAAGCAGGAACAAATAGATTGGAAACAATAGCCTATGTGCTCTACATCAGTAAGTGACAGGAAAAAGAGCTACATGCCTACAAGCCTTCAGGGTATATGTGGTGAAGGCTTTTCCCACAACCAAGCACGTGTGGAGGGCAAGCGAGAAAGCAATTTTTGCTTTTCTTCCCTTGCTGCAAAAGACATTTCGGCTTGCAGGAATATGTCCCTTAGGGTTGCAGGGTGACCCTTCTTCACTTCACGTTGCCCCTTCCCCTCCGCATGTTCTTAGCTGCAGGATAAACCTTCACCACATGCATGTTGAAGGCTCTCTGCAAGTGCACAGCCCTTCTTCTGCCTACCTACTGCTGTTACTCTTTAAAAAGTAATTAAAACAATGTTATGGTTAGAATGTTATGGTTAGAATGTACGACTTGGGCAACCCGAGTTGAAATCCTTGTTCAGCCATGAAACTCTCTGGGTGGCTCTAGGCCACTCGCTTATCTTTCAGCCTAACTTACCTCACAGGGTTGTTAGAAGGATAAGCATAACCATTACTCTGCTCTAGGCTCCTTGGAGGAAGGGTGGGATAGAAAAGTAGTAAATAAATACAGTAAAATAAAAAGTCACCTGGTGAATGTGCTGGGAGTCATAAGAACATAAGAACAGCCCTGCTGGATCAGGCCCAAGGCCCATCTGGCCCAGCATCCTGTTTCACACTGTGGCCCACCAGATGCCTCTGGGAAGCCTACAGGCAGGAGTTGAGGGCATGCCCTCTCTCCTGCTGTTACTCCCCTGCAACTGGTACTCAGAGTCCCACTATGTTGGTGCTACCATTGAAAGGTTTCCCTTTCTGGTAACCATCCAGCTAACCTCAGAAGGTAGGGGCACCCATACTAGAATCTCTGACATGATCTTAGCTAATGGGCAAGATCATGTGGGAGAAAATCTGTGCTATGGCTGTCTAGGATTGTTAACTTAGTCAGAAGTGAACAAAGATGTGTGTCTGATTTTAAAAAATACAGTAGCTTTGCATATATATATATATATATATATATAAAACAAAACATCAGTTCAGGTAAATGAATACTATAAGGAGCTAAAAATGTATTGGTAAAATCTGGTTTCTACAAAGCAACAGGCCTCTTGACAGATATTTAACCTCCTATAAATGGCTACATCATAATTCTAGGGTTTACCCGAAGTTTCATAAAGCTTTATTTAAGGAACATTTGTAACATAATTATTTATTACTGTGGGAATCATGCACTGTCAACTCCAGACAATGTGAACATCCTGAGGGACATGTGAATTAGCTGTCTTTGCAGCTTTTATATCTCTGTGGAGTCATTTTCAGTTAAAACAAAACCGAGGGACAGATCTTGAGATGAAAGTAATACATTGGTTTTGATGCTAAGACATTGATAATATGGTCTCAAGACACAGTGGAACATATATCAGGAGTCACCCAAAATAGATTAGACCAATGGTCTTCGACCTCCCTGGAACTGGGACCAATCTAACTTGCAAATGGAGAGGCACTTTCATTTAAAAAAAAAATGTTCATTGATGCTTAACAGGGCAAATAACAAGTACTGTGTGTTAATATTTCAGACATTTACACAGAGTTTATTTCAGGATATGATTTTTCTAAAAATGAATTTGATTAGAAAGCAACATGTAGTACATAGCATCATTTGAATTTTTATTTTTTTAAAAAATTGGCAGCCCAAATATATACACATACATTAGGGTTATGCAAAGTTCTGGAGAGTCACCTAATGGCACAGCGGGGAAATGGCTTGATTACCAAGCCAGAGGTTGCCAGTTCGAATCCCCGTTAGTATGTTTCCCAGACTATGGGAAACACCTATATAGGGCAGCAGTGATATAGGAAGATGCTGAAAGGCATCATCTCATACTGTGCAGGAGGAGGCAATGGTAAACCCCTCCTGTATTCTACCAAAGACAACCATAGGACCCTGTGGTCGCCAGGAGTCGACACCAACTTGATGGCACACTTTACCTTTAAAGTTTTGGAGACCTATTTGTTTCTCAAGTAAATAGTCCCAGTTCTGCCCAATTAAAATTAGTTCAACCTGTTTCTGAAGTGAATAGTCCCAGTTTTGCCCAGTTAAAATTAGTTCAATCTGAAGCAAAGTGCAGTCTGCATTGGTCAGATTGGGTCATAAATGATTGGGCTAAATAGTTTTAGGACCAAATAGATCTCCAAAATGTATGCCAAAGAGATTGTTCTTGACTGCTTTACTTACAAACAATCGTAGTCTTTTCAGACACTGTTGCAAAGGATGCAGTTGCTGAAAAGACTATGATTCATAGGAGCATCTGCAAGGGTGAAGCTAGGTAATTTTAGACCCTGGGCCTATTTGTCTTATGGGGGCATCCCCCTTGCTTCCTGGTAATTTCAAGCCATTGGTTCTAGACCTGCCTTCAGGAGCAACAGAAAACAATTAAGAACATAAGAACAGCCCTGCTGGATCAGGCCCAAGGCCTATCTGGTCCAGCATCCTGTTTTGCACCGTGAGCTACCAGATGACTCTGGGGAACCCACAGGCAAGAGGTGAGGGCATGCCCTCTATCCTGTTGCTTCCCTGCAACTAGCATTGAGAGACATCTTGCCTCTGAGGCTGGAGGTGGCCCACAGCCACCAGACTAGTAGCCATTGATAGACCTGTCCTCGATGAATTTGTCTGAGCTTCTTTTAAAGCCGGCCAAGCTGGTGGCCATCACCACATCCCATGGCAAGGGATTCCATAGATTAATTATGCATTTTGTGAAAAAGTATTTCTTCTTATCAGTCCTACATTTCCCAACTTTCAGTTTCATGGGATGACCCCTGGTTCTAGTGTTGTGAGAGAGGGAGAAGAAAAAAATCTCTTTCCACTCTATGCATCATTTTATACACCTCGCCCCTTAGTCACTTCTTTTCCAAAGTAAAGAGCCCCAGATGCTGTAGCCTATCCTCATTAGGACGGTTTTCTCCTCCTTACACACACACACACACACACACACACACACACACACACACACACACACACACACACCACGAGAGAGAAAGAGCTCACTTGTTGATGGATTTCTAAACTTTGGCCAAATTATTGTTTGCATCATGCCAGTGATTTCAAACACAACATGGAACATTAATCAACAACAACACTTAAAGCAATTTTGAGAACTGTCAAAAATAACATATTGGTCTGTCTGCCAATTGAAAACCTGCAACTAAAGCTTCCCGCTTTCCCACCAGCTACAATATTTTTAGATCAACTTACAGTCAATCATTAAATAGATTTATGAGAAAATTACAAATGCTCCATGCCATGCATCCAGAGGGCTTCTGGATCACTCGCAGAAGAAGCTAGATCATTTGGAAAAAGAAAAAAAAATACCCACTGCCCTGGATTCAGAGACCATCTCGACCACCCAAAAACCTGGATGGAGTGAGCTGCAGCAGATGCAGAACCAACCCTGGGCCAAGAAGATGACTCTTGAGGAGGCAGGTAGCATGGTGGAGGGGCAGCAAATGCAGGCAGAAGCCACATGGCACACCCTGTGTAGTGCTGGCTGCTTTGCTACATTGAAGCTTTCCCATTGATACGAGCAGCCTGGCTGCCTGCATGAGAATGCTTCTGAACCCTCCCCCCACTTTCCCCCTTTCTTGCAAAAGAGTTACAATATATAGACATAATCAAGGATGATAACGATACATGTAAATATAACTACAAAGAAAGGAGAAAAAAGGGAGGGAGAATTTCTTAACACAGCTTAACATAATAGGATACAACCAACACAGACAGGGAGTGAGATTAAAAAAAAAATCACCTTCTTCAAGGATATTTGACACATATTTCAAAGCATACACAGTTCATTAAAGTTTGACCAAATTGCCAAGAATTCTCCTTCTTTACCTTGCTGATGGGGAAAAAAAGAGTATACATGCTGACACACATCAATAATCCAAAGTTAAAATGCAGGAGGAAATTTGTCCTTCCAGTGTTCTATTATACTACTTTTGGCAACACTCCAAGCATGAAGAATCCACAGTTCTTGATGTAGTGCTAAATACCATATTCTGAGTATATACCCCAACAGAACATGAACATCCTTAATGGACAATGATAACTGCAATAACTATCTTATAAATTTCAAACCAGAATGGTGTGATAACTGGACAGGACCAAACCATATGTGTAAGTGTACTCTCGTACAAATTACACCTCCAACACCTAGCAATCTGCAACCAGTGTTCTCTCTTATTTTTCTCATCTGTTTGCAGAATGAGTTTTGTTCTGGGCGGCAGTATTATGGCAGTGTGTGCACACATGCATTCAGAGTGGGACCTTCCTGATTAAACCTGAGCATGATCTAAAATTTGGAAGGGCGGTATATAAATAAAATAAATAGATAAATAAATAAATAATAAAATTAACTGAGCAGACATTAAAAAAATGTCAGTGTGCCTTAGAGGGAACACTGTCTGCAACCATCCCTTATTAAACATTCTGAGAATAGATGTCCAATAGACATGTAATAAATGTTTCTGCTGTTTTAGCCAGATTTTAAGATCTAAAAAGGCATGTTTCATTGCCTTCAATGTGACCCACCACTGACTCAATAAAATAGGGTATTCACAGTCATTATTCCAAAGATCTTAGATATAATCAATATTGATCTTTTCAATATCTTTAAGTTTCTGATAGAGCGAGGCTACAAGCCTTGGTGCATCTAATAAATGTTCCAAATCTAATAATAAGGATGGAATTTTAGAAGCAATTGCATCAGGATCAAATCAAATTAGGACCAATAGCATCAGACCCCAAAAGCCTTGACAATAAATGATTTAACTGGATAAACTGCCAGCTAGCATTTGAAGATACATCACACTCAGCTCTCAAAGTGTCAAAAAGATTTAAAAACAGCTTCAGAACATATCAATTTATCTAATGTAATGATGTTGTGGGAGGCTCAGTTAGCTCAATAAAAAGACTTACAAGCAATTGTCAAACTAGGATTCACCTGAGAAAGCTTCTGAAATTGGTGGGGAGACAAAAAGGTCTGCACAGAAGCAGCAGCGCGCACAGCACTCAACCAGCCCTGCCCACCCTCCAAACAGCTGGTGGTTGCGTGGGCAGAGGAGCAGCACCCTGCCTGCCCACGTGCCCTGAGGAAAGCTGGCAGTGCTGAGCTATCTCCAAGTTGGTGCCTGCTGGCACTGGGAGGAGATTCCTGATGCTGCTGTCCAGCTGCAGGAGTGCAGATGGCCCCCCACCGAGAGTAGGGGCCTGTACTAGGGTCCTGAGGCGTGCCTAACAATGCCCTAGAGCCACCTGAGCCATCTGCACTGAAATAGAAGCCCTGCTCAGCAGCTGCTTTCCCTTGCTCCTGGAAGCAAAAAAGATGGTAAAAGAGAGGCCTACCTGATAAGCAGAGGGTTCAGGGGAGCCTTTGAGTGGCTGATCTTTGGCCCCAGATTGAAGTTTCCTCACAATCTGGGGCAAATTGAATAGGCTCTAAATCAGGGCTGCCTCTGAGGTACCAAAGTACCAAATCTGGAGGCCACTGCACCAAATCTGGAGGCCGCTGAGGTACCAAAGCAGCCTCCAGGCTGCTTTGCAAACCCTAAAAAACATACTGGGTTATGTCAAATTTTACAGTTTTGTAAAAATAAATGAGTACATTCACAGTTTGCTTTTCTGATGACCAAATAAAAACTGATCAACAATATCTGAGGTTTTTTTGGGGGGGAAATCTGAGTTTGTCATAACTTCGTAAACTTGCCTTGCAAACAAGATAGCTGACTGTTGTTGCTGCCATGGTTTGAAAACTGCAAAAGCGGATGATGCCACCAACATATGATGAAAATGAAATATAAAAAGAAATATTGCTGTCAAATGTACAGTAGCTGGATGAAAAAGAACTTCAACAGACAATATTGCCTTAAGCTTAGGCTGTTCTCTTAGTTGAATTCCTTTCTGTGTAATCAGATTTGACAGTACCTGTTCTGTTTGTAAAGCCCAAGACCTGTTGAAATTTTGATTATATTGTTGGATTAATATATTTTTCTGTCTATAATCTCTGTTATCATGCTTAGTCCATTTGCTTCAGAGGGACCATACTCTGATAATAACCCCTGTTAACAGGACAAAGAAACATTTTTGAAAGTGACGGCTGCCTTATATTTAGCAGAGGGGTAGCAACTATCCCTGTTCAATCCAACGACACAGTAATGCTATTCTCATGACATGAGTTACCTGGGTTACCCCAGGCAGCTCATGTCATCTGGAGCCCTGGGAGCCCTCCACTCTCGACTGCTCCAGTCAAGGGTAGCCCATCTTTAATACCCAGCATTTTACCGAGGTAGAACGAGCCGTGGTTCATTCTACCTCACCAGGTGGACATCTGGGTGATTGCCACCAAGTTTCTGGGCTCCCTTCTGCCTGCCGCCATTTTGGCAGTGAGCCGAGAGGAAAGAGTGGCCATGCTGAGCACAGTGGTTGCTCTACTGAGAGCAGCTGCTGCGTGACTGGCATAGGGCACACTGGGATGTGGAAACACTTTCTCCTCCCAATTCCAGTTCTGGACTCCGCTGTGCTGCTGTTTGTGTGGGTGCATAGCACAGCAGAGGCCAAGATGGCCTCCGCTCATCTGTGGGGGTGAGCTCCTGCCTTCTCTCCCTCCCTCCTGAGCGTGTGGCTGAGGTTCTGTGTATGACCTCAGTCTCTGTCCAGACCTCAGTCTCTGTCCAGAGGCTGTTGTTGGTGCCTCATGTTCCTTAGATTTTGACCCCTTTCCCCCCTTTTTCATTCCTTTAGCTATGTAAATTTGTTTGTGAACTTTTAATTGAAAAAGTGGTAAATAAAATGCAATACAATAAAATAAAATATTGCTATCCTATAGCTCTCTTGTTTGGGGTGATGGATGAGCTGGATTAATTCATCCTTGGGCATTGGGATTGACTGGATTACAGAACTCTTATGGCTCTTTTCTTAGATCTTCATGGTGAATCTGTCATTGGCCTTGAATTATAGCAGCTGGTTGACCTTGATCATTGATGGTGATCAACATCCTAACGCTGCATGTATGCAACCAAAGGATGCATGCCCACAATGGTAGCATTCCCACTTGTGAAGCATGGGTGTTCATGCACGGGGGGGCACTTTTTGCCAATCTCCTCTTCCCCCAAAACATACAATCATGTCCCCAAGGCCTGTGTGATCTCCAGAGACATAATTATGCACTGCTCAGAACTCTTCTGGGGAAGGAGAGATCAGAGATCAGCGTGAGTACCTAGACTTCAGAAGCAGGAATTCTGCTATTGCAAATGTGCATCCTTGGGCTGCATACATACAGCTTTAGACAGGATGTCAGCCACTATGTCTTCTAGGTAGCTGCTCCAGTGTTGCTGTGTCATAATCCTATTTAGTATACACAGATTTAAGAAAGTTGATAGGAAACAAAAACAATGTAATTCTGCTATTCCTTGGTGGATAGTAGGGTGTGGAGGCTCGTGCTTGAGGAGAGCTGGTCTTGTGGTAGCATACATGACGTGTTCCCTTAGCTAAGCAGGGTCCACCCTGTTTGCATATGAACGGGATACTAGAAGTGTGAGCACTGTAAGGTATTCCCCTTATGGGATGGGGCCACTCTGAGATGAGCAGAAGGTTTCAAGTTCCCTCCCTGGCTTCTCCAAGATAGGGCTGAGAGAGATTCCTGCCTGCAACCTTGGGGAAACCGCTGCCAGTCTGTGAAGACAATGCTGAGCTAGATAGACCAATGGTCTGACTCAGTATATGGCAGCTTCCTATCTTCCTATGTGCTGTACTGATCCTGTATCAGTGTACTATGTTCTATGCCAACTCAAGGCCTTCTGTTCCTCCCATTTGTGTGGGTCTTCCTGATTCTCATTGTGATAGAAGTGCAAACTGAGAAGTGGATCATCCATTGATCAGGAAAGAGAGAATGGGATAGAGGGTATATTGGGACAGATTTCTTCCAACCCCATCTCCTTGCTTGCCATTTAGTTACTGCAGACTGTGTGTGTGTGTGTGTGTGTGTGTGTGTGTGTGTGTGTGTTGAAACAGCTCTCAGAGCCTGCCCTCCATCGCTGATTGGCCAATGTAGGAAAGGGTTATTTGCTTACTGCTCTTTTTCTGCATTTGTGGAGCCTTCATTTCTGGGTTCTGTGCAGAATCTATAATTGTGCCCTTGGTTCTATGTGAATCAAAACACGTGCTAAGATTGCTGCATGTAGAGCGATGGTTATGAAATAATGATGCTGTGGTTGTGATGAGCAAAGTATTCTCCATTGCTACAATGACATGTGAAGTGGTATCTAGTGGAACCTTTTGTGGGGTTAAATTGCCTGGTGAATTTGGTCCTCTTAAGTTATAACAAAATATTAGTTTATAGTTTTATATTAGTTTTATTTCCCTGCCAACATACCACATGTGCTGCACGGGGCACTGGTTTTATTTAGAGTCATTACTCTGGTTGTGAGAAGCTCAAATTGGTTTTGTTTATATGGGTCATTTTGAATTCGTATCTCTACAAGGATGACAGGTATTCATGGGGAAATGCAAGTGACAGTCTCTAAGATGGATCCATGTCCATTGTGGCATGCAAGAACCAACCAAGCTTTCCTAGTTGTGCTTGTCAGGATATTCTTTGGGGTAGAGAGGGCCCCAGACAACCTCAAAATACTAACTACCACTAGCTGAAGAAACCATCCCTTAAAACTGATAAGGCCAGCTGCTATCCAGCATTCCACCTTCCATTTATGTGTGGGTATGTGGCAGTTTTGTACACATTTGGTCAAAATTGGATTCCTGGGCCCCTCCACAGTAGCAACTTTGCTTTCCGACTTGGATAAGGTGTTGAGGCTTCATGACCCTCTTTGATTTGTTATATGCCTACCCTGTTGGACCTTTGTATTACTCATTGAGGTGGGTCTCATGATTGGTGAGACCAGCCATAACGGGGTTAACAGGGAGAGCACAATCATCAGCAGGTTAGCCCGCTCTCCCCACAGACAATCATCCAGTCTGCCCTGGGCGGCTGGAGCGGCTGCCCACATGACTGCTGGCCCCGTTACGGATCTGGCAGGGGCTTGGGAGTTTGGGGGCTGAGCGGCCCCCGGAAGTTCCAGCATGCTCTGTGTGAGTGCACAGAGCATGCTGGAGAGACCCCAGAGCTGAGATGCTGCTTTTTAGCCTCCCAGTGAGGGGTCTCCTCGTGAGTTGCCGCAGTGCAAAGCCGCGCCACAGCAACACACAATCATAGAGCCCAGGTTAGCGGAACACTTGCTCCGCTAACCTGGGCTTAGGGGAGGGCTGTGCAAGCAGGTTACCAGCTTTGCGACAACCGGGCTCGCCTGCGAGCCCGGTGCTTCTCATGGTCCACTAAAATCAGGCTAGGCTCCCCTAGCGTGGGACTAGCCTCATAGTGAATTACTGCTTATGCAACTTCAGGATCCAATAGACTGTTAAAAAAATTGAACATAAGGTACTGATGCTATTCCTAAAGTGATAATTTCCCTTGCTCTTGGCAAGGTAGTCTGAGAATGATAATTAATTCTCATTTCCCCCCAGAAAATTAATAATCTCAGAGGAGCCTTTTCTTTCGGGATCCTGCAGATTTCTGTCTTGGTCTCCTGGTCACATGTGTTTATGTTATAGTGAACATGACCTTATGTATATTTTAGCATGATTATATCATTATGCTGATTTCCCCCACTCAATCCAGACTAGCACTGTCCTTGTGTAATAATGCTTTGCTCATGCAACAACTTTCGCCAATCCCCACTGTGGGCTGTGAGAACCTTGGACATATGCAGAGGAAAGCACTGAGGCAGCACAGTGAAAGGGGGGATCAGCGAAAATGATCTGGATGCTATCCTTTTTTAAATTAAGCCCAGTCCACTGCTGGGCTAGATGCAGGGTTCCCTTGACCTTTAAAACTCTACATAGCTTGGAGCCAGGGTACCTGTTGGACCACATTCGCCCATATGGACCTGCCAGGGCCCTCTGCTCATCATCTCAGGCCCTGTTCATGGCCCTGCCACTTACAGAGATCCAGTTGGCGGGGACTAGAGTCAGGGCCTTTTTGGTTGTGACCCCTTGGCTTTGGAACGCCTTCCCTGAAGAGTTTCGCCATTCTCTGTCACTCAGTGTTTTTAAAAAGCAATAAAACACATCTTTGTAAAGAGGTGTTTTAATGCCCCATCTTTGGTTATATCTGGTAGGTTCTTTAATTTTAATTTTTATAATTCTTAATTTTTAGCTTTTAAAATAATTTTTAATTTGGAATTTAATTCTGATTGTGGTTTTAACCTGACTTTTAACTTGTTTACTTAAATTGGTTAATTTTATTAGTTTTATTTTACATTGTATCTATTTTATTGTTGTGAGCTGCCCCGAGCAGTAGTGTACTGGAGGGGTGGGGTATAAATATTATAATGAATCAATCAATTAATTAAGGTTTACATTTTTTGCAAAGTTGGATTATTATTAGTTTCCAAAGATTTTATAATGTGATGAAATTAGTGTTTTAATTATTTTCCTAAATTATTACTGGTTAGAATTAGTAGAACTTTTACATCAAAATGATTTAAATCTGTATTCTGCAGATATTTCAGGTTCATTTGATGACCAGCTAATGTGATACTTACATAAATGATTTCATTGTATGTTGCTATTGTGTATCTTACTTCCATGATTTCTTTGTTATAATCTCATACACCAAGGTTTTCCTTTCATTCAGGCTTCTTGATCTTTTGAGTCTGCTTATATTTTGCATCTTACATGACTGTTTGATTTGAGGAACAATTTCAACATGTTTTAAACTGTTTCCTTGCTTTAAACATTACCAGCCTATGGAGGGTCCTGATCTGCTTCTTGCTTCCCTTCACCTTTCAGTCAAAAACTGCATCATTTCAGAGTGAGAAGTGTACATTAAAGTGCACAATAATAATAATAATAGTAATAATAATAAATGTTAATCAAAAACTGCATGTGTCTTTCTGATTGTGCCAGTGTTCTGGTATTCAATTATGCAATTTTCATTGGCATATTAATCATCTTTTCAACAAACAAGCCAGCGTTAATTAAAGCAAACCATGGATAAAGACATGTTGCCGGATCATCATTCTGTTTATCACAGCACACAGGCTGGCCGTTAAGTAAATTCTGGACTGTGAGATGAATTTCAATGTTGGTCTCATCTTTTTTGGTTGGAGTTTGAATGCAACTCATCTAACAACAACAACAACTAACTTCAGGCTTCAGAAGAGAGAAATGAATTTATTTGTAATTAATGGCAAAAGAAGAAAGACAAATAGCTGTATGCCACTAATGAGAAGTAAGGTGTTTTGAACCCAATCATTTCTGAAGGTTTTTTCCAGCTCTGTCCCCAACTCTAACATGTCCGCACAGAGTATATACACCATTTTTAAAATTATCCCATGAAGACAGGCACAGAATAATTATCTGAACTTAAAATTTTGTTTTTAAAAATTCTCTTTTACTCCAATCCCCTGTCCAACCCTATCCACTGTGGTATTCAGAAGACTCGGTGGCTAACATCCAGATAAGTCATATGCTAATGCACCAGGCTTGTCCATGTTGTCCAGGGTTGTCCATGGGGGGAAACCACAGTTTTTGGTGCTCCCCTATTCCTTCTGCAACTACCTTTTCCTCTTGAATTATATGCCTGAGAACTCAGGTACATAGTTTCAGGAGGCACAGTTGGCAACAGAAGGAATAGGGAATAGCTGACAATTATGCCCCCCTCTGTGCAATGGAAAACAGGGATATGTGAGCTGGCTCACTTCAAGCCAGGTTCGACTTTGATCCAGCTTGGTTCGGGTGGTCCGAGTTTGAACCAGCTTGGTCTCTAAAGCGGGTATGTGTGCCAGTCCGAGTTTCAACTGAACTGACCCCTGGTTCAAAGAACTGGCTCAGGTTGGCTTGGGGGATATACTCGTAAAGGGGAATCAGGTGAGGATGCCTCTTTACAAGTGAAGGGCAATCATGTGGTGACGCAAATGGCTTCTGCACCCATGTGGAGGTCACTCTTAATGGCCTCTGTGTGTGTGTAGAGGCCTGGGCTATGAATTGGGAGGCCGGTGGGGCTGGGTTGGAGGAACCCCTGCCTCCAATGTCTCAGTGACTGCTGCCGGAACAAACTATACTGCCCCGGTGACTTAATTTTAAAGGTAAAGACTACCTTTTCTGCCCCTCCCCCATTGACTGTAAGGAATGCCCTTTACCTGAGCCGGCCTGGCTCAATGGCTGAACCGGACCCAACCCGGTTTGGCCGAGCCCAGGGCTGGATTGGCTCTAATCCAGTTGGGATGCCAGCCGAACTGGCAAAATTCTGTGCACAATGTAAAACTCTATAGAACTGGTGCAGGTTTGTTTGGTTGTTTGCCAGTATTTTCAGAATGTTGTTTTAGGTATTAGCTTGCTCTCATGACAGAAATAATTTTTGCTAGTTTGATCTCACATTTCTGCCTTCATTATATTACACATATCCACATACATGGATTCCAGTAACTACTGAGCATTGTTAAACTGATAATTCTTAAGATTAGTTTCAACATTTTACACTCCATGGGGATCAGCGTCGCTGTAGCAGGTTTCCTCTCCCTGCCTATATTATTCCACATTTATTTATTTATTTATTTATTTGTTTATTTAACATATTTTTATACCACCCAAAACTTACATCAAGTAAAACATTAGTTAAAACAAAGAAAAAGTTAAAACATTACAACAATTTAAAATTTTCAAAACAATATTTTAAAACAATGTTAAAACTATTAAAACAATATTTAAGTAAAAGCCTGGGTGAGCAGATGTGTCTTTTGAGGACTTTAAAAAAGTTGTCAGAGATGGGGAATGCATTATTTCAGCAGGTAGTGCATTCCAAAGCATCGGGGCAGAAGCAGAGAAGGCCCGTCCTCAAGTAGCCATCAGATCAGCTGGTGGCATCCGCAGACAGACCTTTCCCAATGATCTCAATGAGTGGTGGGTTTCATGACGAAGAAGATGTTCTGTTAAATACCTAGGGTGCAAGCTGCTTAGGGCTTTATAAGTTTTAACCAGCATCTTGTATTTTGCCTGGAAACTTATCGGGAACCAGTGTAGCTCTTTCAATACAGGAGTAACATGGTCTCTCCATGATGACCCAGAGACCAACCTGGCTGCTGCATTTTGGACCAACTGTAGCTTCTGGACTACATACAAGGGCAGCCCCACATAGAGCGCATTGCAGTAATCCAGTCTGGAGGTTACCAGCATATGTACCACTGTTCTGGGGTCATTTATCTCAATAAAAGAACACAGTTGGTGTATCAGCCGAAGCTGATTGTTGGCATGCCATGTTACCCGGTCGCTTGGGTGGCCCTTTGGAGGCTGCAGAAGGGCGTGGCATCCCTCCTTTGAGGCTTTCATTCCTTTTAGGGGGAAGTGGGGATGAGAAGGGCCCAGGCTGGTTGGATCCCAGTGGGGTTGAGAGGGCAAGGCTGGGAGAGCTGCAGGAAACAGCTCCCGGGAGACAGCTAAGTTGGGTGTGGCAGGAAACAGGAAGCAAGGTCAGGAAGGGGGCGGGACTGGAAGTAGGCTTTAAGGCCTGTCAGCTCTGCACTGGTGTATTTAAAGACAAGGCAGCTGATGATGAGGAGCTGTTTCTGAGTATGGGAGTCAGGAGTTCTCCAGGAGAGGGAACTGGATTAATGCAGCAAGCCAGGAGGAGGACTCATGTGGCAAGCTAACCTCCTCCCCTGGCTGTTCCTGAGGCTGACCTTTTGGGGGCTGCTCCAGTCGTTCTGGAGTTCAAGAAGGGCTAGGAGCCTACCTCATCCCCTGAGGGTCTGACAATGATAAAATGCACTTCTGGCCACTGCCTCAACCTGGGACACCAGGGAGAGGCTTGGATCCAGAAGCACCCCCAGACTGCATAGCATACCTGTTCCTTCTGGGGAAGTGTGATCCCATCCAGAACATGAACCAAGGCTATCATATCATTACAGCATGAACAAAGGCTATCATATAGTGAATCCCCATCTGCAGTGGTAGCTACCCCTGTGTGGAATGACATTCCTAAGTGACACAGTTAGTTGTATTAAATGACATGGTTGAGGGTGAGCCTTGCCCCAGAAACACTGATCCCTGTGTAGAGGCTAAGTGTCAAGTTGAGGTCTAGTGATTTTTCATGGGGTGTGAAGTTGGAAGAGTTACAGTGGTATCTATGGACAGACAACTACTACTACATACCTGTAGAATGAAAGTATGATTCAGCTCTGTCATTCAGGGAAGGTGTAGAAAGTAATTTGAAGATTCTAACCCTTTCTCAGAGTGTGACAACTGTTTGTTGACTTTTTCGATATCTCTTTCATGTGTTGGATGGTAAGGAATTGAAATGCTCAGTGGTTAGACTTAGATATTTGGCAGGGGCCTGTTTTAGCTTCCTGATTTTTAACTCTAATAGAAAGGAAGCTATGATATTGCACAACTGAAAAGGGTTAAGTATTTCTTTTGAAAGAAGGATTAAGACAAACAAAATTTCTGAAGATGGCTTGTGGCAAGAAGAAATGTTAACTTATGGCACAGTGAAACATATTTTTTTAATGGTTTCTTTACTCATATTTATCGTTCTTTCCTTATAGGCCCACAGGAATACATACAGTTCTTCTTTATAGGCCCACAGGGATATGTTCAGTCCTCTCTCTCTGTGTGTGCATACACATATACATGCACATTTCCTCTGTTTTGTTCAAGGAAAGCATTCCAGTCCCTTTTTTCTTCTCGTCATCTCCATCAGCTGATCTCTTGCATCAAATGCTCTCTGAATTGCCTTTATAATAAATCACGCTAGAGCAACCTGGTATCCTTTTTTGATAAGGAGTATCCAAATGCACAAGTATAAGATAGAGGCCAACTGGTTGGGCAGTAAAATATTCAAGAAGAATTTAGAGATAACAAAATGCATAACAGACAGAACTTGAATCACTAATGTGATTCTGTGACTTAGAAGGCCCATGTATTTTAGATTGTCTAACCAAAATTATTTTTTCCAAATTTTGGCAAGGTGTACTAAAGTAAAGTAAAGTTGTGGCATCGAGTCGGTGTTGACTCCTGGCAACCACAGAGCCATGTGGTTTTCTTTGGTAGAATACAGGAGGGGTTTACCATTCCCATCTCCCACACAGTATGAGATAATTAAAAGCCCCACTTTGAATGGCAGCATGACCTCAAGAGTTTTTGAAGTTCATATCATCTTTCCCCCCCCAGCAAAAGACAGGGAAAGGGGATTCCTTTGGTTTGCTGATTTCACTATAAGCAGCACATGTAGCACTCCAATTTTATGTTTGGCTTAAAACAAGGAGATACTCCACATTTGCTTTCATCTCATATGCCATTGGTCCAAAATTTGCACCTACTGTATTTCCCCTGAGCAAAGAGTCATCTTTTTAAAGTGTTGATTCTCTTTATTGAGCAGGGGGTGAGCAACTGTCTCTATCCAGCCCCAGCAGAGCATCCTTCCAGTGACTTTTGCTGCTGTCTACCTTGTGTTTCTTTTCAGATTGTGAGCCCTTTGGGGACAGGGATCTATCCTTATTTGTTTGTTTGTTTGTTCGTTTGTTTATTATTTCTTTATGTAAACTGCTTTGGAAACTTTAGTTGAAAAGTGGTATATAATTATTTGTAGTAGTATTTATCTACTTGCAGTATCACTATGTAAAATTCAATGTGGCTGACATGTCACCATCATTTTGTGATGTTTACTGTTATAGTAGTTGGTACATCTAGTCTAGACAACGGTTTGCTTGTGCAACAAGTCTTAAAAGCAGGTCAGAAATCTACAGACATTTTCTGGTCATATTCTGATGAGGGTCACAAAGCCAAACGTCATTCTTGAGGATGATTATCTACCTAGATAATCCCATCATATTGTGTTTTACTGTTTGTAGCTTCCTTTATAATTCAGTTTTACCATTGTAGTGGTTAAAAAAAAAACAAAAAAAAACATGAAGCCACTGATGAATCTAGACCTACAGTTTCCTGAAGGATCTTTTGTTTCTCATTTGTGAAAATGAATAGCAATTAATCAACCATTATAATTAATAAGATAAGACTTCATATAGTTGTCACATTATATAACAATATCCCTTACTATATCAGAGGCATTTTCATAAATCTGATATGTACCTACAGGGCAAGAGAAATGTCAGATTTGGAAATGCCAGCCGCTGGAAATACCAGGAAGATATACATGAATGTTTTGTGGTATAGCAGAGAGTGCATTGCTGGGAGGAATAAAGGGTCTATTGTGCCTCTGATTTTAAGCAAATGTGCTGTGATATTAGTGCACTAATTCAAATAACTTCAGATTATGCTGGCATCACTTAAAAAAAACCTTGCACTTATTTGACTTCAGCATTTATCATAAAACTATCAAAATAAAGAATTAGAAAGGATTTCCATTAGAAGCATGGCATCCCATTTTTCTCCCTTAACCAACAAACTAACACATGTCTGATATTTAAGGTCAGTATTATAATTTGTTCTTAGAACCGAGTATATTATATTTACCTGGGCCAGTCGTATGCTTATTGTCAAAGTCTAGAAAAGTAGACTAAGTTTCAAGTAATTTGCTCATATCCTGAAATCTTTGCGTTGTATGCATCAGATATGTTCACTTTTGCATAACTGCTGTGTCCTAGCATTTACAAGTCCATTATATTATTTGAGGTTTTCAGATAAACCTCAAATAATGAGGTTTATTTGCAGATAACATTGGAGTGATAACTTGTAGATAACTTTGGAGTGATAAGCATGCTCATTATAAGCTCTTTGTAGCCAAACCTATTATTTTAAACATGGAAACTATTACTATTGAAATAGTAGAACTATATAGAGCAGTGATTCTCAAACTTGGGTCCTCAGGTGTTATTGGACTTCAACTCCCATAATCCCCAACCAAAGGCCACTGAGGCTGGGGATTATGGGAGTTGAAGTCCAATAACACTTGAGGACCCAAGTTTGAGAATCCCTGATATAGAGGATTAAAGTAAAGTAAAGTTGTGGTGTCGAGTTGGTGTTGACTCCTGGTACCCACAGAGCCCTGTGGTTTTCTTTGGTACAGAGGGGTTTACCAATACAGGGGGGGTTTACCATTGCTATCTCCCGCGCAGTATGAGATGATGCTTTTCAGCATCTTCCTATATCGCTGCTGCCCGATATGGGTGTTTCCCATAGTCTGGGAAGCATACTAGCTGGGATTCAAACCAGCAACCTCTTGCTCCCTAGGCAAGTTACTTCCCTGTTGCACCATTAGAGGATTAGGAGAGTGGCTGTTGATGTTTTTTAAATGTGTGTGCATAAAAATTGCAGGAAAAAAGCTGCCTCTTTATTACCATAACAAATATATTAACAAATATACAGCAAAATGTTGTATGCTACAATATTTTTTGTAGTTGGTAGCAAGGTATGTAGGTGGTGGCAGCAGCTTGTTATTGTTAACTGGTTACAGACAAAAATATAATCATTTATCCAAAAGGAAACTATTTTAATATGAGTGTGTGTGTGTGTGAGATTTGGGGCTACAGTTATAAATACGCAGGATATGAATAGGTATGGATTATTTTGTGGTTGCCATAGTTGTTGTCCAAATTACTCTAAAGTATTTTGATTGAATTATTGATTTTTTATTGTATGATCAGGGCTGTTTGGATTCTACTTCTTTGCAGTCACTCACTGTGCCAGCTCAGGGTTTAGTTGCTCATAGTCGTGCTGTTAAAAATCACAAGAAATTCAAACTAAGATTTACAGCTGAGAACTGAAATCTTTTTGAGAGTTTCAGTTTTGCAGAAGCTGAATATAGCTAAGCTTAATCTTTGACATTTTCTTCTGAAAAAATTGCTCCTTAATAATGGAATATAGCTACCATTTCCCTTCCCTTCGCTTCCCTTGGACAAGAAAAACCAACTGGGAGTATAGTATTGAAAGTAGCATTTTCTTAATAATGTCATAGGTATCTCTTCAAACATAATGTGAAGAGATACCTGTGGTAAGTTTCTCATTTGAGATTCCCAGTTATCACTAAGGGTATTTTCCTTTGACACTCTAAATGCCAAACCATCGCTTCCCAGTGTTCAGTGGCAAGCCTGACTTCCGGTGCGGGGAAGAGGCAATATGCTGACATTGATCATGTTGTCTGAACCCACCAGTGTTGCATATTCTGCCTAACTTTCAGTAGGGGTATGCACGGAATAGGGTTCAGCGGTTCAGTTCGAATCGGTTAACTGGTCCACAAATTAGCTCACTTGCACCTCAAAGGTTTATGCATCCACTATCTTGAGTCAGGGTGGATGATGTCATCCCAAACTGTGTCATTGAGGCATCCCTGTGTGTCTCCACAGCTGTAGCAAATTTGGTCCAAATCGGTTAGGCAGTTCACAACTTAAACCAGTTGCGCCTCAAATGTTTACATGTCCGCCATCTTGAAGCAGGGTGGATGACATCATCAAAAACTATGCCATTAAGGTATCCCTATGTGTCCCTACAACTGTACCTGATTTAGTTCATATTGGTACAGGCATTGTGAAGTTCATAAGGGGACACACACACGGAATGCTGGGGGATCTCATAACCCAGGGGTGGGGAATCTCGGCCCTCCAGCTGTTGTTGAACTACAACTCTCATCATCCCCAGCCACAATTATTGTGGCTGGGGATGGTGGGAGTCGTAGTTCAAAAACAGCTGGAGGGCCAAGGTTCCCCACCCCTGTCATAACTCTACTGGTAAGTAGGCTAAAAAAAACAAAAAATCTAGATTGGCATGGAAGGAGGAAGCCCTGATAACAACCAAGCTCCTCTGGAGAATTGATTACATGTGCTTCAGGTTTTGCCTTTACTCATCTGTAGGATTGATACTTTGCAAAGTGGGATAACATTTTACTGGTGCATTTGGGAAAACTGTATCAGAATCAAACATAGACATTGGCATACACTGCAGGTGGGTAGCAAAGGATGGTGTCTCAGGATATCCTGGATATTCATACTTGGAAAACTGCATCCATGTATGGGAGTACTTCATGAATGAAGGAGTAGCAAGAACTATTTTTTGATCTGTAGTAGAATAACAGCAGAGAGTTATTTGAAACCATGAGTGGACTATGGATGTTGGATTACAGAAGACATAGGCATTCAGATCTCTCTTCATTTAATTATGTGGCAGTTAATGGGAGGGGTTTGCACATCCATTTATGAGAGTGATGATTGCATGAGAGATAGCCTATTATTGTGAGAGGGTGACTGAACTGCTAGTGGCTTCTTCTGAGGGTAACTGAGGACTTTCAATAATTTGGTGCCTTCTCTGTTCTTGGTTTTAGAGTTGAAAAGCTGATTTTCAGTGCGTGTTTTAAAATTGTGTTCAGCTTACGTATTAATAATTGTATTCTATATTGAATTGTATTCTGTTTATTTTTCTGTTTATTTTTCTCCTAACTTGATGCCCTTCTTGGAAGAAAGGTGCTATATATTATTTCTCCTCCTCCTTCTCCTCCTTGTATACCGCTTGATATGTACATCTCTAGGTGGTGTACAAAATTTAAAATATTTAAAAGTCACAGATTAAACAACATGACACAATTAGCATAAAACAGTTATTAAAGCAAATTATTAAAATTATTAAAATTAATTGTGATTAAAAGCCTGTGAAAACAGGAGAGTATGGAGGGTCTTCTTAAAAACAAACAGAGAAGGAGATGCTTCTATTTCATCAGGGAGCATATTCCTCCTCCTCCTCCTCCTCCTCCATCATCATATCTCACAGTTGACTATCCCCAGTGTGATCCATATTCAGGTTTTACAGTTTGTACTTCTGACTTTTAATTGCTGCTATGCAATGAAAAAAATTGATAAAAGGGTGAGAAAAACCTGATAGGCTCCTAATAGTAGTTGTCAAATACAACAAAACAATGTTGAATGGGCTCGTTCTCATGATCAAATCCAAAGAGGAGGAGGCTCCAGCTCAGATTCTGAAGCTGTGCGCACTCCCGATAATTGATTGTGTGGGCAGTGAAAATCTCTGATGGAGGATCAGGAAGTGACTGTGTTCTACAAGCAATTTTGGTTTTGCAGTGCAAGCAGCCAATATCAGTGAACTGGGATTTTATGTAGGGTGGAGGGGATCTGCTGCCTTCACTGCCTGACTGGGATTGGTTGTAGCACTTGGTCACTTCCAGGTTCACCGCGCAACAATTTCACTGCTTACACAGTTATCGGGAGCGCACACAGCTCTAGAATCTTGGCTGGAACCACCTCCTCCTCCTCCTCCTCCTCCTCCTCCCCCTCCCCCCCCTCCTCCTCAGATTGTGGAACCAGTCCAAAGACTGGGAGGGAATTTTACATGGGTTCAAAGCTCACTGTGAGTATAAGAATTACTTCTCTGGATCCAAGCAGTAGAATTGCTCTTTACAGCAGCAGTGGCCATGCAGACACTTCTATAATACCCATTATATTATAGAGAGAACTACCTTCTGTTTGTCCCCCAGCACCTGCTGGTACGGAGCTTCTGTTTGTAGTTTGAATGATAGATTGAATTGCCATGCATTTGTCTAATTGTTCTTTAAATCCATCTAAGTTAGTGATCACACCCATTCCTTGTTAGCAGTTAATTCCATAAATTAATTATGCATTCTGTGAAGAAATTCTGGACTGGTTCAGATTTCACACAGAAACTTAGTTAAAGCCTGGCATTGCATGATGCCCCTGAACCTTAGGAACATATTAGAGATGTGTGAACCAGCTTCTGATCAAGCTGGTTCACCATAGAACTGGTCCAGCTTGAAGGCTTGCCCTTGAGCCGGACCAGGCCAGGCTTGGCTCGAACCCCCTTCCCTGGGCCAGCTGAGGGCCAGTTCTGGGGTTCTAACATTAATTTTTTTTGAAAGCCACTCACTGCTGGGTCTGACGGCCTCGGGGGGTGCTGCCGCGTCCATGGGAGTGGTGGTCTCCGCAGCCTCCCTCCCCCTCATAACCCTCACCATGTTCTTCTAAGGGTCTTTCTGGGCCGTTCTGGCCCTTTCTGTGGTGGAAGCAGCCATTTGGGAGGCCGCCACACATGCATCTTGGCCCTTTGCATGGCTGGGTCAAGACCCAAGCCATGCAAATGACCAGGGCGCATGTGTGGTGGCCTCCAAAATGGCTTCCGCCACTGGAGTAAGGGCCCTTAGAGGATTGGGAGATGCCAGCAGGGGGAGAGATAGACTGCAGAGACACCCCCCCCACACACACCGCGACAGCACGCTCCAAGGCCGCCGGACCTGGCAATGAGTGTGTGTGTGTTTTTTTAACTTTAGAACCCTTGAACTGGCTCAAATTCTAGCTGAGCCAGCAGGGTTGTTGGGGAGCACAAAACTAAAAATGCCCAGTTCAGTTCTAGTCCAATACAGACTTGAGCCGAACCGGGCAAACCAGTTTTATGCACACGTCTAGAGCATATATTCTTCCTTCCCATCTCCATGCAAGCATCTGCTTCTGATTTAGGTTAAAATAAACCAAGATTGAATGTGATGATCGAATGTCATCACATTCGATCTTGGAAGTGGAAGTAACTGATGGAAGTGACTGATCTTGGTTTATTCTAGCTTATGAACTTGAAATGTCATGCAATGAAACCAAGGTTTGAAGCAAATTACAGCTTGTGGGTTTATTTCAGTAAATAGGTTAAAATGAACTAAGATCAGTTGCTGGGAGAAGGGGTTTGTTTTAAATCATAAGTAAATACTTGGGAGGGTGGAGGCATGGGAGGATGGAGCAGGCTCATATATGCTGAGGCTCAGATATGTTGAATGGAAGCAGCCTTTAACTGAGGTTCTATGTGACATCTGAATTATCCAACTCTTTTTGTACCTCAGCTACAGCTAATCAGTTTCATTAGGTCACCACAGTTCTCATATATTGAGATAGAATGAGAGATAGGATTATTTATCTCATTTGATTGTTTCCAATCTATTCATAACCTTATCCATCATGTCTTCCCTTTGTCTTCTATTCTAAAACAAGAAAGCTCATTTGCTTGAGCTTGCCATTTTAGCTGAGCCTTTTCTGTAGCTCTCTAGCTATAGGGAAGCTTTTGATACCATTTCTGAAACAGAATAACCAAAACAGCATATAGCATTGTAAATGTGGACCTACTTTAGATTTATTTAATGGCAGTACAATGCTTCCTTCTCAAAAATATCCAGCCTCTACCCTAACAATTTCAAGTATATAGACTGCTTTTGCTGTTGATATCAGTTTTATGATGCACCATAGAGTTTACATGATGCTGTAAGATGTTTAAGACACAACTCTTGCCTGAGAGAATGCCCCTTTGTAAAATGGCCTGTTTATATGGGGTTCCACTGAGGTGATTGCTGTTGATTGCACTTTATAAAGGTAAAGGTGAGTGGGTTGTTCTTCTTTTGGATGAACATTAATTGTCTGTTTAAAGATAGAATTTTCTGTGTTCTTTATTTTATTTTTCAAAGAGTACGGTTATAAACGCTATTCAGGTATTCAAACAGTGTTGGGGGTGGGGAACTGGGCTAAGGGACCCCTGGGCTAAGGGACCCCAGTGGTTCAGTGGCAGCTAGCTCATCAAAGTAGCCCTACTCTAAAACAAGGTTAGCGGAGCAAGCTCCTCACAAGTAGATCCTTGACTGGGAGGTTGCAGCAAACCTCCTGGCATCTGGGGTCCCCCCAGTATGCCCCGCGCACTTGCGTGGGGCATGCTGGGACTTCCGGGGGCTGGATGGCCCTCTATCCCCGCCGGCCCTACTGGCTCCGTAACAGGGAGGGCTTGATGCTCGTGTGTGGGGACAGAGGGCTTGACCCACTCTTCCTACCAAACCCCATCCGGCTCTCCACACTGCTCGTGTGGAGAGCCTCAGTGTAGATGCTCTACTCAAGTATAATTCAACAGGAACACACTGGTAAGCCCTGCTTCTCATGCTGATGCATTCCATAGCCCAGCCCCCATGCTATTCACAAGTACAGTGTTCACCTGTGGAGGCAAACACTGTACTTGGGGCCCTATGATTAGGAATGCTGGGGCACAAATATTTTCACATGGGAAGAATCTCTCTCTTAAGTACATTTGTCTCTGCAGATAAGCTCGGTACTCATGGATAGCATGGACTATAGAGGGTGTAAACATGGGCATGGGGCTTGCTGGCATGCTTTTATGAATGCTGTACCTGGGTACAATGTCCACACTATATCAACTTCTGATAGAGCCATGTTGTTAAACATAAAGATTTTTAAAGGATAATTTAACATAGGTTTTTAAAATTATCTAGTTTTTCATGTACATTTAATCAGAAACAGTACAAAATGTGGATGACAGAGTACAAGCTTGCATGCTGTTCACAAATAAGGAGCTAGGAACAGAGCATCAAATTTTTAGTGTTCTGAAATTTTGCAACAGCCTTAGTTTACACTGATATAAAATGTAGAAAGCAATAAAAATTCACTCATGCATGTCGTGTCATCTGTGGCTCTTTTGGTATGATGCAGCTGAGCAGTAAGTATTTTCTATAAGGAAGATAGTTGAAATATTAACTTATATTTTATCTAACATTAAAGCAAATGCTCTTCCTAGTTTAAAATAGCCTCCCACTTAACACACATGAGTGTGTGTGAGGTTGTTGGGTAAATTAAGGTTTCCTCTGTCTAGAAGCAATTCATGCTCTGATAGTAATGCTTCTGCGGCTTCAATAAATAAAAAGCTTTATGCTAGGCTTTTTCATCTGAGAACCTTAGAGTAGATATATTTTTCCCTAAAATGTAGAACATGATTTTCTAAATTGATTGTCCTTTCAGTGTCAACGTTTTAAAGAAATGGGCAGTGGGTTTATTTTTTAAAAATATGTTTGGGTTCTTATAGACTGTAGATGGTACTACTTTAACGCAACAATCCTAAGAGAGTAAGTGCCATTGGACATAGTGGGGCTTACTTCTGAGTAAACAAGCATATGATTGTGTGGTTTCTTCTTTGAACCAGTATTGGAGTCAGACCTAGGTAACCTAGGTTAAGATTCTCACTCAGTCAAACTTGTTGGGTGACCTTGGATCAATTAATGTTTCTGCATATAAACTACTTTGCAAGGTTGTTGTGAAGTAAAAGGAGGGGTAATATAGGCTGCCTGCACTTATTGAAGGGCGGGCAGGATACAAATGGACAAAATTGTAAACAAATAAATGTTATTTAAGTACATATTTGCACATTTTCTTCTTTTGATGGTGCAATGAAGAACACAAAAAGGCAATTCTCACGATCGTCAAAAAGTGGGCTAAGGGAGCCTAGCCCACTTTTTGGTGATTGTGTGCTGCAACAGGAGCTGCGCGGCTCCCGGCAGCAAACCTTGCTAATCCCCCCCCTCTCCTTAGCCGAGGTTAATGGAGCGAGCAGTATGTTAAGCTCGGCATTTTGCTTGTGTGTTGCTGCGGCATGTGGTGACACACGAGTAGACCCCTGACCAGGGTCTCTCCAGGATGTCCCACGCACTCGCGCAGGGCATCCTGGAACTTCCAGGGGCTGCGTGGCCCCCGATCCCCACATCCCCTGCTGGCTCCACGATGGAGATGGAAGTCGTCTGGGCGGCTGATCCGGCCACCCAGGGCTGCCTGGCGATTGTCTGTGGGGAGAGTGGGCTAAGCCTGCTCTCCCTCTTAACTTCTTATGATGAGTCTCACTGATCGTGAGACTCGCCTCATAGTGAACAAAAGTTCTCTGAGGGCAAAACAGAAAGGTCAGTTGTTTCCTGCTATGCCTTTCAAAACTGTCCCAAACTTACTGTGGTGTACCCTGTGGAGCCTCCATATGCCCAGGCATGCCCTCCAAAGGACAAAATGGTGCCCCATAGCGTGATAAATTACAGAAAAAAGGTCCGGCATTTCCCCAGGAATTGAGCCACAAAATGCCTCCTCCTGTATCCTCCTCAATTCAAAATAGTGCCTGGAAGTGACTTCTGCTGTCACTTCCAGCCCTATTGGAAATGTGGAAATGTGGGTGTTAACCCATTCATATCTGCAGATACTGGAAAGAGGTATCTATTAGACACCCACGAATATAGATAACTACAAATAGCGATTCTGCAAATAATGAGGTTCTCCTGCATGTCTTTTAAGAAATATTAATTTCTGATGTTCAGTCATGTTATTTACTTAATAGTATCAAACAGGGACAGTAGTGCCTGTGTATAGGTGAGGTGAGATGTAAAAACTGTATTCTACCATTATACACTTGAACATCCTTTTGGTTGTAAAATCCAAACCATTGTCCAATCTGCTTGACATTTGGTGGGAACATCTTGGAGAGAAATAAATTTGGTGTTACTCTGTTGAGAAATTACTGAACTACAGCAGTTTGAAAGTCACTGTTTTTCACATGTAAGTGACCTATATTAAGCCAAGAGTAAAATATCTGTCTTCCCCCCACCCCCTGCCTGCCCCCTTGTCCTTTCAAATGTATCTGAAAATTCAGGTCTGTAGTACAATACATGCTTTTGTTCTGTTGAAAAAAGAAAGGTGAGTATTTCTCAAGTTATTAATCTTTGAGGCTGTTCTTATGATCAGCCAAAACTGGGCTAAGGAAGCCAAGCCCGGTCTTGGCTGCTTGTAAGAGCCACTGACAGCTGTGCTTCATTGGCAAACTCACCTGCACAACCACCCTCTTAATTGAGGTTAAGGGAGCACTCGCTCCCTTAAGCCCATTTCCCTGCTCATGTGCAGAGCTGGCTGCTTTTAGCTGGCACTGCAGCAGCCCTTAGCTGTTGGGATACCCATGGACCACAGACTTGTATGGTGCATTATTGGAATTCTGAGGACCGGGAGGACGCATCCCGTCCCCCAACCCTTCGTGCTGCTGGGGCTGCCAGCAGTGTTCCCTCTAAGGCGTGTGCGTGTGCATGCGCTCACACATTTTCTTATGTCTGCTAAGGTTGAATCAGGAAGGCCCCACTCTAAATGCCTGTGTGCACACATTTTCTTGATACTGATGCCCAGAACAAAATTCATTCCGCACACAGTTGAAAAAAATTAGAGAGAATGCTGGCTGCCAGTGATTGTTTGTGTGGGCCATCCACCGACCCAAGGAGAAACGAGGGATTGTCTGCGGGGAGGTAAGTGTTAGCCGCTTTCCTCCCTTAGCTCCATCAAGCCCTTTCTCACTAATGGTGAGAAACGGCTCTTTGAATTCCTCATTGTAACAGAGAAATCAAGTAAGGGTATATATTGCATCACATGCCAAATGGCCTAATTGGTCATTCCCAGGAGCAGTCTTTTTCTTCAACAAAGATGACTGCCACCTGCCTGTGTCCTTATCTGTGTGAATCAACTGAGCCACCATAACAAGCTGAGCTGTGTCTCTAACATATAGTTAGAGTACAGTAGAGATTGCTGGCTTGTTCAGCCTCTTTTGTGTCTTCAGCAGCTGCCTAACCTGTTTACTCCATGGGTCTATTCTCATGATTAACAAAAATCAGGCTAGGCTCTCCTAGCCCGATTTTTGTTAATCGTCAGAACCACTGGGCTCGGCTGCGAGCCCCGTGGTTCCGGAGCGGGTAACCCGCTCTGGAACCCCTGGTAAAAAGCAGGTTTGTGGAGCAAGCTACTCACGATTGTAAAATCGTGACTGTGAAATCACGATTGTAAAATCGTGGAGCAAGCGCTCCGCAAACCTGCTTTTTACAATCATGAGTAGCTGTGGCGCGCCTTTGCGCCATGCCTACTCATGAGTAGACCCCAGGCCGGGAGGCGAAAAGCCGCCTCCCGGCTCGGGGGTCTCCCAAGTATGCCCTGCGCGCTTGCGCAGGGCATACTGGAGCTTGCGGGGGCTGCGCGGCCCCCGAGCTCCCCAGCCCCCACCAGCTCCGTCTCGGAGCCAGCAATCATGTGGGCGGCCGTTCCGGCCACCCAGGGCTCCCTCCCCGCTCACCAGAAGAAACCGGGTCTCACCGATTGTGAGACCCGGCTCCATGTTTGCATGCTTACTCCAGAGTAAACCCTGCACTTGAAAAGTGGTGGGTGGGATGATGGAAAGATGCCTGTTCTAAACTGAGGGGGAATAATGAAAAGATCCTTTCTGAAAACAGAGGGAGGGGAAAATACAAAAAAATGTTCTCTAAAAGGTCTTTAATTGTCATTTAAGAATTGTTGTTTAAAAGGTAATAAGCTCTCCTTCCAGCACACCCTAAGCTATGCTTATAACTCTGACATTATGCTACAGGAGATCGGCTCTGTTAATATATTTTTTAAAGAATGTAAAGAACCTCTCTTGTCTTTCTTTGTAAACATGCTGGAAGAAAGAGATAATAAGCATTTTGCGGGAGTTGTGGTTAAAGGAGAGAAATGTATTCTGTATATGCATAGAGGTTGTGCCCTATGTTGACAACTTTTAGAGTGGGATACAATGAACTTCTCACGTCCATTGAGAAGGGCTAGAGGGCGAGCTGTGAGAAGCTGGTTAAACCTACCTTTCCTGCAGATGAACCGTCCTTCCTGGGTAGGTGGATCACCCGCCCATAGCTCTGAGGGTGCTGGGACACGCTGCCCTGTGCCACCCTGCACCACCTTGCCCCGCTGCCTGGAGCTCCAATAATGTGCCATGTGGGTGCATTATTGGGATCCCCCTCCACTCCGGAGGCTGCCGGCCGTGGCTGCAAACAGCCGCAGCTGACACACGATTCACAAAATAGGGTTAGGAGAGTGCTCGTTCTCCTAACCCAGTTTTGACGGCAGGCTCCACAGGTTGCCACCATGGTGCCTCCTGGATTGGATGCGATTCTGATGGTTTACACGCATGTGCAAAACCGGGCTGGACTCCCTTAGATCGGTTTTGCACGTGTGTGTGAATAGCCTCTTAAGCTCTCCACATGAGCATTTTGGAGAACCTGTGGGGAGAGCGGGCTTGACTCACTCTCCCTGTAGACGAGCAGAGAGCCCACCCTGGATGGCCAGATCGGCCACCCACATGATTACTGGCTCCGTAACAGAGCCAGTAGAGGAAGTGGGGATTGAGGGCTGCCTGGGGATCGGGGGCCGCACTGCATGAAGTGGGAAGTGGGGATCGGAGGCTGCCCCTCATGAGTGTGCCGGGCATTCTGGGGAGACGTTCGACGCCAGGAGGCTTGTTGTAGCCTCCCGGTCGAGGGTCTCCTCATGAGTTGCTGCAGTGTGGCGCCACACATCAGCTTCCTACAATCGAGAAAATGGGGTTAGTGGAGCGCTCGCTCTGCTAGCCTCGTTTAAAGGGAGGGCTCCTTTAGCGGGCTAGCCACTGTTGAATCCCCGGGCTCACCCGTGAGCCCGGGGGTTCTCACAATGGTTGGAAACTGGGCTGGGCTCCCTTAGCTTGGTTTTCCCCCATTGTGAGAATAGCCTCATCTTGAAGCGCTTCACACGACATGTGTGAAGTGTCTGACGGGGTTCTGCAGGGAGAGTGGGCTTAGCCCACTCTCCCCGCAGACGAGCAGCTGCTCGTAGCTGGGCAACCGGATCGGCCAGCCACACGACTGCCGGCCCTGTCATGTACTGTGGGAATTATAACTGCCTTCTCCCCACTGGCTTTAGGTTGCTAAGTTTATGTTGTTTTAATAGAGATGTGGCAAATTTTATCACACATATTGGTGTTGAATTGAATTGAATTGGTGTTTATTGGCAGCCCCCACCCCTGATATCTACCAAAGTCGTTGTACAAAAACAGAGGATGCAGCCTCTGAGCCTACAAATGCCTCTCTTTATTAGGCATAAGGGACAAAGTCGTAGTACAGCATTAAGCAGAATAAAGAAGGTCCCAGGTTCAATCTCTGGTATATCCAGGTAGGGATGAGAAAAAATTTCATTGCTATGAAGAGGTTACCACTTATTGGGATCTGTATACAGCACATAAAGAAAAACACAAGAAGGCTATTCCCACAATTGCCCAAAAGCAGGCGAAGGGAGCCCAGCCCGCTTTGGGGCGATCGTTTGCTGCAATGGGAGCCGCGTGGCTCTGGGCAGCTAGCCACCGTAAACCCCCCTCCCCTTAAACAAGGTTAACGGAGCGATTGCTCTGTTCACTTTTTTTTTCGTGCTCGTGTGTCGCCGCAGTGCGCAGTGACACACGAGTCAGACCCCTCACCGCGAGGCTGCAAGCAGCCTTCCGAGCTCAGGGGTCTCTCCAGGATGCCCCGGGAGCTTGCGCAGGGCATCCTGGAACTTCCGGGGGCCACATGGCCCCCAATCCCCACAACCCCTGCCAACTCCGTGACGGAGCTCTTACGCATGCTTAACTGATTGTGTGTCGGTGCTGCAGGACTTTGCGCAGCACCTATAAACAAGTAACCTCCTGGCTTGTGTTGGGAGGCTCCCCATAAATACACCACACACTTTTGTGGTGCATTATGGGAGTTCCAAGGGCCTCTCGGCCCCCAAACCTCTGTGCTGCTGGGAGCAGCCGGCAGTCGTCTGGCTGGGCAATCTGCCACCCAGCAGCAGCAGGGAGATCATCTGTGGGGAGCGGGGTAAGCATTTCAAGGATTCCTCCCCTTGCCCCTTTTCAGTCCCTTCTCCAGATTGTGAGAAAGGGCTTACTGTGTCATTTTTCTCTGTTTACATACTTACCCATTTGCAAATTTTTGAGAACAGAGTAGATTACCTTGCATAATTATTGAATTGTGTTCCCGATCTCCCTAGCATCAAGTATTGAGAGATGTACTACCTCTGAACATGGAGGTTCCACTTAGCCAATTTGGCTAGACATTTAACTTGGTTACCTGATATTTACTGTAGCAGGTGGCATTTTGGGGAAGCGTTGTGCTTTGTAGAGCTGCATCAGGGAGAAATTCATCAGGTGTCTCTTTAGTGAGTTACTGTGGAAGCTCCCCTGTTGAAGTTCTGCCTGAACAATCCCTTCCCAGCCCTATGTTGAGTTGAAAGACCAAAGCAGAATGTGTGGGTTCATGAAGCCTAATTTGTAAAACCAGGATGATAAATGAAACTATACAACTCTTTGCTGCTTACATGACTTGGAAATTAAGATAGCCACTTTAAGTTGTGATTTCTATGCTTTTTAGAATATGAATGAAAATGGTAAGCACCTTAACTTCCATCTTATATTGATGTGTGTGTGTGTGTGTGTGTGTATTTCATTATAATATAGTCACAGTTTTGCATTTGTATTAACCAAGTTGCTTTACAAATATACATATAGAAACAATTTTAGCCAGATAGCATTCTCTGGGATGGAGCACAACAATATTAATTGAAGGAGATGGAAGGAGATTCCTCTGGTCCAATTAAACTGTAGGGGAAATCTTTGATTCAGATTAAAGTAGGCTATGCTGGAATTTTGGCCAGGACATTGAGGCTAATGCTTGCCTGCACAAGAAGTGTCAGCAGATTCAAAGTGGTTTTACATCTTAATTGTTTCCAAAGGACCCAAGCCCAGCATATTCAGTTAGGTTCCTCTAGTGAAGCATTGTTAACTCCTTGCCATCACAAAGAGGAACAGCCACCTGCTGAACCATGTGTTCCATTTCCTGTAGGACATTTCCCCGTGTTCCATAGCCAAGCTTAGGCACAGTCATCTTTAGGAATACTGTCGCATGAGAGGTGTGCCGTGGCCATCTGCAGAGAATGAATTGTCCGCATTGTTTGAGCACAGCATGACATGAATAAGCATTTGTGAGGTTCTTATTGCCAGCTGTGTTTTGTGTGTGTGGTGTGTCAAGGGGGAGGGTTGGTATTTCCAAGGAAAAATAAGTGAGCTAGTCAGTTCCTCCCAGTGAAAGCCACTTCCTAATGAACAGAGGCCTTCAGTTTGTAGAAGCAGAATAACAGCTGATAGGATAAGTATATTGTTTTTAAGCATTGGGCTTATAGGACTCTGGTAGGAACTGCCATTTCCTGCAGAAACGTATCTGTTTATAGCCACAATATTCCATCTTATTAGCACAAACAGGTGTTGTTGTTTCTTAATTGCTCCAGCTGAGTACCAGTCTAACCAGTAACACCACAGTCAGTTGGCTGTGGCAGTGATACCAGTTGGGAAATTGTCTTTGCATCTCTTGTAGCAAAATCTTGACTGATAAGCAAAGAGGATCATCTGCTTGCTATCAGCACCCCGGCCCACTCTCTTCACTCCAGTTTAATCAGTGCTTGACCAGTTCGTAAATCAGACTGGCGTCTGTTTTTATTTTGTTTTATCAAAATTTATTTCTATCATTGCAACAGTTAATACTTTAATAAGGGAACTTAACTGGAAACATTAGGAAGTTAGTTAGAGACATTCTGCAGGCGCTTTTTCCCTTGTCAGTGACAAGGTAAGGTAATCCTATACACAGGCTGCTATTGTGAGATGAGAAACTGGCCTCCTTCACTGCCAGAGACCAGATGCACCTCTCTCTATCCTAATCTGTAAACGACTTAAAGGAGTCTTATCTCGGGGCTCTTCTGCTTCATTTCATGCTTGATTTACTTTAATTTGTCTGATAGGGCACAAGGATTTGGAGACGGCCCATCTTTCTGCAGAAAACGTTCAGATTTTTTTCCCCACTTGGCATTGTTGTCTTGGGGATTTTTTTTTACTTAAAAAAAAAATATGGGAGAAATCTTGCTCCAGTGCAGCAAGCTGCTTGAGTGTGTTTAGATTTAAGCTACCCCAGCAGAAAAGAGTTTGTGAAGTGGTATGATTGTGTGATGTGGGCCACATTTACATTGAAATCACATTTTACGATATATCAGGACTCCTGAAGGGAACGGTGCAGTGGAGCGCTTGTGCCCACAAGATACTTTGAAAAGCACTATATATAGCAGCAACAATTGATACGAGATTTTACAGGAGCCTTTATAAATATGTAAATGGATGTTATCTGATTGGGCTCTTTGGCTACACATCTGTACCTCAAAGGAAGTGGAGCTGTGAGAACTACCAGAAAACAGTAGTTTGCATTCTAAATGTGTCTGAGAAATAGAAATGTCTCACAGGTTGACAGCAGGTCAGGTTAGGGGGTGGTTTGCATACTTTGGAGGTAAGCGTCTTTGATGTGAAAGCGATCTCTTGCTCTGAACAGAACAGGTAGAATTACCATTAACAATTTTCATTTGTTTTCTTTTCTTCTCTTTTTCATTTTTAAGCATGGTGCAAATTGGTAGCCATTGACCTTTAGCATTCCTTGTTGTTTCTTTAAATTGCCTATACAGTATGGCACCAGGGAAGGGGGAGTTGCCTTTAGTATAATTTTTTTTTTTTGGAAGTGCTTTCATTGAGCCAAGCAAGAGAAAATAAAGTCTTTGGCACATTGATCTTTTGATTGGTTATTTCCTAAATGAAAATGGAGATACTATTAAAGCACTAATAATGTTACATCTTAATAGTTGAGGAGTCAATAAATGGCTCCCATGTGCTTCATTAAAGTTCTTAATGAAGCCATTTTTGATAGCTGAACTTTACATTATCAGCGGCTTTATCCAAAGACTTTAGGGGGAAGTGAAGCCATAATGTGGTCTATTTTTTTTTCTTTTTCACTCTGCTAACTACATTAGTTATTGGCAAATTTATGTATTATAATAACAGGCAGTAGAGGTTTCCTGCATAGGCACCAATTGTAAGAACAGGAAATTATAACTGTGTATGTGGGTTTATATTGCTAGCTCCAGAATTGAATAGGGCAAAGATCAAAATTTGATCTACTTGGAATCAACCCTCTGTTTCAGTACATGTGCTTATAGGGTTGGAATACAACAACTGTGCTAGAGCTATGATATGAAAATATTTTAGGTCTGGATTGATAACATTTCTATTGTGAATTAACACCATTGTCATGTAAAACTAAATTGTTTTCCCTCAAGCTTGTGCACACACACATCTGGTACTTCTGGCCACTTCCAGCCGAAGAGGGGGAAGGGGTGGCAGGGAGGTACATTGCTCCCCCGAAGGCTTTCCTGAAAAACGAGCACCGGCAGTGGGGGGGCGTGGGGGGAGGGGTAATGTCCCCTCCCCTGCCCTTAAAGTGGCACCCCCTGGCTTCAAACTTCGAACCCCCCCTTTTGTTCGAACCTGTTTGGAGGCCCATAAAAGGGCCTCCGAACAGGTTTGTGCACATCCCTAGTTGGGGCACCACTTAAAGTAGGTTATTGGATTAAAGTAGTAACAAAAATTAGATGATGTAGCACCTGCTTTGCATGCTGATGTTCCCAGGTTCAGTCCCCATTTAAATGAATCTCAGGTAGTAGGACTGGGAAGGACATTTGTCTGAGACCCTGAAGAGAAACTGCCACTCAAAATAGACAATACTGGATCAGCTGGACCAACAAACTAACTCAGTATAGGGTAGCTTCTTATACTCATACAGTTGCTTTGCTGCATACACGCATTTCTATGTACTGTAATGATAAAGCGCCACTTCAAGCCATTTTTGTTGTAAGATAAACACAATCCACAGCTTATTTGCCAGTTTTTTAAAAAAAATTGTTACAAATATATTTCTCATTCAGCCATATTTAATGATACACCAAGACAAAGGATGCTATTTGTAACCATGTTTTTTTATTTTAAAAACCTGGCAAATAAGTTAAACTGAATTCTTTAGTTTTATTTGTGATTGTGTACTATAGGATAGTAAGATTTCCAAACCTGATATTTCAATACATGCAAATATACCAGGATATAAAGTTTTCAGCTTTTGGCATGACACTATAAATGTTTAGCAAGTAGTGTTATGGCATGTCAATAGCTAAATCACTTATATGCTGTTGAATTCACGTGGCTGGTTTGCCTTGGGTTGGGAGATGGCAGATATTTCTTATGGTTACTATGTGTGGAAGTGGTCATATGAGCAAGCTCTCATATCTCTGAAAATTTAGTTCCAAACCAAAATATAACTAGTTTCCTCTCTGTTACCCAGTTGATTCACCTAGCTGTCTAGTGACAACCTCATAAGATCTCTTACCCATGTAAATTTTGTAATTGGTAAAGGAAGTGGCATTAGTTTTGACAAACCATAGCACAAGTCCCACTGAAGCAGTGTTTAGTTTCCAAAACTTACCATACAAATTCCACCCACAGAAATAGATGGTGTTACTAGTTTTGACTTGGTCTGCAGAATCTAGGATAGGGTATTCAAGATATTCAGATCTCATATGTGATTCTTGAGTGGCTTAAATAGGCATTTGTCAGGGTTTTTTCTGGTTAAAACGTTTTCCCCAGAACAACGTAACTAATTTTACTTCTGAGTGAATTGAGTATACGTATACAGATTGGCAAAGGAGTAAGACAAGGGTGTATACTTTCTCCTTATTTATTCAGTTTATATGCTGAACATATACTGAGGGAAGCTGGATTGGAAGAAGGTGAGCACGGTTTTAAAGTTGGAAAGAAGAAAATGTGGATGATCTGCAAGCGCTAGTAGTGAAAGTCAAGGAGCAAAGTGAAAAACTGGGACTACGAGTAAATGTAAAGAAAACTAAACTAATGACAACAGGTACAGCGACCAGCCTCAGAACTGATAATGAAGACGTTGAACTGTGCCTTTTAGGATCGAATATCAACAGTAAAGTATTCAGCCATCAAGAAATACACCACAGACTAGCACTTGATAGGGCTGCCGTGAAGGCCTTGGAAAGGTCTCATTGCATCTATATTTAGATGCCATGACATGTCTATAAGCCACCTAATGACACAGTGGGGAAATGACTTGATTAGCAAGCCAGAGGTTCGAATCCCTGCTGGTATATTTTTCCAGCAGCGATATAGGAAGATGCTGAAAGGCATTATCTCATACTGCGCGGGAGATGGCAAAGTAAACCCCTCCTGTATTCTACTAAAGACAACCACAGGGCTCTGTGATCGCCAGGAATTGACACTGACTTGACAGCACACTTTATTGTTACATGTCTATACCTACAAAGATTAGAATTGTTCGGACAATGGTTTTCCCTGTGACACTCTATGAAGCTCTTCTCACGATCAGTGAGAAGAGCTTCTTCCGGGTCTGTGGGGAGAGCTCTCCCCGCAGATGATCCAAAGACAGCCCTGGGTGACCAGATTGGCCGCCCACACGACTGCTGGCTCCATCACAGAGCTGGCAGCTGTGGGAATTGGCAGTTGTGTGGCCCCCGGAAGTTCCAGGGTGTCCCGCGCGAGTGTGCGGGGCATCCTGGAGAAACCCCCGAGCCCAGGAGGCTGCTTTCAGCCTCCTGGGCGGGGGTCTACTCCTGTGTCGCCGTGCACCATGGCAACTCATGAGCAAAAAGATGAGGTTAACGAAGCGCTCGCTCTGTTAACGTTGTCTAAGGGGAGGAGTATTTATGGAGGCTAGCTGCCGGGAGCTGTGCAGCTCCCATTGCAGCACACAATCGCCCCAAAGCGGGCTAGGCTCCCTTAGCCTGCGTTTGGGCTATCGTGAGAATAGCCTGTATGGATGTGAAAGCTGGACTTTGAAGAAGCAGGACAGAAAAAGTATTGATGCTTTTGGACTTTGGTGCTGGAGAAGACTTTTGAGGATACCATGGGCAGCCAGGAAAACAAACAAATGGATCATAGAACAAATCAATCCAGAATTTTTACTTGAGGCACAAATGACGAGGCTCAAACTATCATACTTTGGATATGCGAACACCCACCTGCCTTGAGAAGTCCATAATGCTGGGAAAAGTTGCAGGGAAAAGAAGAAGAGGATGACCAGCAGAAATGTGGATGGACTCGATTACGACAGCAATGAATGAATGCACCACTGAGAGACCAAGTTGAATACAGATTGCCCTGGAGAAATTCTATCTATGTGGTTGCTAAGAGTCGACACCAACTTGGCGGCACTTAATCAATCAATCATACAGTATGATAGGTTTTTCTATAGCCTGACACACATTTCACTTATAATTGTGGTTATAAAATGTGGATATAGGTTCCATAACACTTTATCTAACCACAGTTGTTTCCAGGCATTCATCTATGCTACCGGAAAAGTATGTCATTTTCTCACCTACAATGAGATAATCTATCTTAATTCAAGTGTTGCTGTGTGCTAGTTACACTGAACATGACCTTAAGCCCTTTCTCACAATCAGTAACAAGTGCTTGAGAACGGGCAACAGGGAAGGCTGCTCAAACTTACTTTCCCCACAGATGATTCTTCCGTTCTTCCTGGATGCACTGATTGCACACCCAGATGATTGCCGGCTGCCCCATGGAGGGCCCCAGAACTCCCACAATGCTCCGGGAGAGTGCATGGTTCATTGTTGGGTTCCCCACTGCAATACGCAGGCGCCTGTCCATGTTGGAGTGCCAGCTAAAAGCAGCCAGTGCTGCACATGATTACAAAAACAGGGCTAAGGGAGCGCTCACTCCCTTAACCCCATTTAAGCGGCGGGCTTCACAGGTGGGTTCTTTAGGCTTTCTTCCTTAGCCCAGTCTTGGCTGTGCATGAGAACAGCCTCTCCCTGATAGTGGCAGTGTCTTAAGAACTTGATCTGATCTAAAACCCATAGGAACTCCGGTGGATACATAAGTATTGTTTTCCTTTTACTTCCATGTCAAGAGCAACTCACATGACTAGTGGAGGATATAAGGAAACACATTTTCCATTAGAAATGCGTTGGCAAATTTGTCATATGTAGAAGTTCCTGGTTTTGGTACCAGTCTGTTGAAATTGATTAATGTGCTTCCTTTGGATTCTAGGTCTGCTATCAAAATTGTTTGAAGAGTTCCCCATTGATGGTATCTATGGAAATGAATTCATCATTTTTTAAAATAATAAGGGATGCAAAGAGAGAGTTTGAGGAGCATATAGCTAGAAGTGTCAAGGGGAATGACAAAAACTTCTTTAAATATATCAGAAGTAGAAAACTTGCCAGGGAGGCGGTTGGACCCTTAGATGATGAGGGTGTGAAGGATTATTAAGGAGGATAAGGAGATTGCAGAGAAGCTGAATGAGTTCTTTGCATCTGTCTTCATGGTGGAGGATACTGACCATATACCCTCTCCAGAATTAATTTTTTCAGGTTTAGCGGCTGCGGAACTGGGTAGTTTGAGGTGACAAGGGAAGATGTTCTAAACTGTCTTGAAAAGCTAAAAATTAACAAATTGCCAGGGCCAGATGGCATCCACCCAAATGTTCTGAAGGAACTCAAATGTGAAATTGCCTACATCCTAGCAAAAATATGCAACTTGTCCCTGCAGTCAGGCTCTGTACCAGAGGACTGGAAAACAGCCAATGTGACTCCAGTTTTCAAGGGAGGATCCAGGGGTGATCCGGGAAATTACAGGCCAGTCAGCTTAACTTTGGTGCCAGGTAAATGAATGGAAAGCATACTTAAGGACAAAATTGTTAAGCATATAGAAGAATAGGCTTTGTTGAAGGAGAACCAGCATGGCTTCTGCAAGTGAAAGTCTTGCCTCACTAACCTTTTCGAGTTCTTTGAGAGTGTCAACAGGAATGTGGATAAAGGTGATCTGGTTGACATAGTATACTTGGACTTCCAAAAAGCTTTTGATAAAGTTCCCCACCAAAGGCTCTTGAGTAAATTTATCAGTCAGGGAATAAGGGGACATGTGTGGATTGGTAACTGGTTGAACGACAGGAAACAGAGAGTAGGAATAAATGGACAGTTTTCACAATGGAGGTAGGTAGGAAATGGGGTCCCCCAGGGATCAGTACTGGGACCAGTGCTCTTTAACCAGTTCATAAATTATCTAGAAGATGGGGTGACCAGTGAAGTGGCCACATTTGCAGATGACACTAAACGATTTAGGGTAGTGAAATCCAAAACACATTGTGAGGAACTCCAAAAAGATCTCTACAAACTGGGTGTGTGGGTGACAAAATGGCAAATGCGGGTCAATGTAAGCAAGTGTAAAGTGATGCACATTGGGGCAAAAAGCACCAACTTCACCTATACGTTGATGGGATCTGAGCTGTTGGTGACTGACCAGGAGAGAGATCTTGGAGTTGTGATGGACAGCTCATTGAAAGTGTAGTCTCAGTGTGCGGCAGCTGTGAAAAAAGCTAATTCCATGCTACAAATCATTAGGAGGTGGGTTGAAAATAAAACAGAAAATAAATCTATGGTGCGGCCACATGTGGAGTATTGCGTACAGCTTTGGTCACCGTAGCTTAAGAAGGATATTGTAGAACTGGAAAAGGTGCAGAAGAGGGCAACCAAAATGATCAGGGGCCTGGTCCACCTTCCTTATGAGGGTTGGCTACAGCATCCTGGGCTCTTTACCTTGGAAAAGAGGCGACTAAAGGGAGACATGATTGAAGTGTATGGAATTATGCATGGAGTGGAGAGGGTAGACAGAGAGAAATTTTTCTCCCTCTCTCATAACACTAGAACCAGGATTCACCCCATAAAACTGAAGGTTGGGGAATTTAGGACTGACAAGCCAAAGTACTTTTTCACACAGCACATAATTAATCTATGGAATTCCTTGCCATGGGATGTGGTGATGGCTACCAGCTTGGATGGCTTTAAAAGGGGTTTGGACAGATTCATGGAGGACAGGTCTATCAATGGCTACTAGTGTGGTGGCTCTGGGCCATCACCAGCCTCAGAGGCACGATGCCACTCAATACCAGTTGCAGAGGAGCAACAGCAGGAGAGAGGGCATGCACATACCTCTTGCCTGTGGGCTCCCCAGAGGCATCTGTTGGTCCACTGTGTGAAACAGGATGCTGGACTAAATGGGCCTTGTGCCTGATCCAGCAGGGCTGTTCTTGTGTTATTATGTTCTTATGTTAAAAACGTTTTTATACCATTCAACATCAGTATCATGCAGTTGAGATTTAGATGGTGAATTACAGCTTTCCTCAATTGAGAATAATATTCCATCAAAGATGGTTTTTCGAGGCCCTTCCTGAAGCCTAGCTTCTGTCTTTTCTTATATTTATGGTTTCACTAAAATGTTCAGGTAGAGAAATACCTGCATTCATAAATCATTGCAGATAATAGTGGTTCAGACACACTCTGTCCAAGTTGATAATAGGTATCTGATCCAAAAAGGATGTCTCTCTCTCCCCCCACCCTTTAAAGTTCCTTAAGAGGTGGTGGGGCAGCCACCAAACCTTATGAAGCTTTTTTGTTTCCAATCTTATATTCACTATCAGTTTGATTAGTTGGTGCCTTAAGTAGAAAAAAGCAAAAAGCTGTGTTTTCCTTGCTATTAATATTACTTTCAATCAGTTTAATGAGTTTAGCTTTTTCCTATAATAAAAGTCTTGCATTTTTGTGAAGTAAATGCTGTAAACATTCCATAATTCCATGGAGATTCTATAAGCATATGAAAATGGGATTCTAGTAGGAAAGATATGAGTTCTTACGTAGGTTTTAACAATTGTATGGTAAAATATAGGCACATGTAGAATTAAGATGGAAAAGATAATCTCTGTTCTGTGAATACACCTGTGTTCTCTTAATTTGATATGATAATACTAAATAGAGGGAGATTATCTGTGGATCCATAGCTATTTATTTATTGTTGGATTTATATACCGCCTTTCATTAAAAACAATCTGAAGGCGGTTTACAAAAGTTAAAAAAGTACAATAAAATAACAATAAGAATATTAAGCTAAAATATAAAAACAAACAAAATTTTAAGTCTGTAAAATACAAGCATAAAAACTATACACGGATATAGGTATGGAACCATGAAACCCCTCTCGATCTAGGGTAAACAGTCTAATGTTTCCCTATATTAGAAAGGCTGCCTAACAAGAAGCCTGAATAACTAAAGCTGGATGGTATTTGATCATTTCCCTCCTTTCCAGTTTATTGTGCTTTGTTTGTCCTCTATAGGATTAAATGTCCTCTAGGTAAGGTTTCATGGATGTGACTTCATCATATGCTTAGGAATGGAAACAAACTTTCACTGATCCAGCATCATCCAATAATTCACTTACCTTGTGTGAATTCTCAAAAGCAAGCTACACTGATTTTACATTGAAGCCGTAAAAGCAGAGGCCCCAATCTGTCCCTCTGCCTGTACATTCTTTCTTAATGCCTACCAAATCACATTGCATTTGATTTGCTAAAATTAGAGTTTTAGCAACAATAATGGTTTTTGATACAATGCTTACAAATACCGCTCATTTTGTCCTGTGAAAGCTCAAACTTCTATAGTTATACACATCTCTCATGCATGAAAAATTGAAAGTGTGTGCGTTGATTTGCTGGAAATGAGTCATGCACTGAAATCATGCCGTTTCCTTTGTATTCTTATAACCACATAACTAGTATGAGCAGAGATGAAAAAGTAGGTGGAGTTGACCTTAAAAGAGGTGTTCTAAACTGCAAAAAGCTCTTTGAAAAATTATTACTGCAAAAAGAAAAAACAGAAGAAAACAAGTGCTTGCATCTAAATATATTCCTGCTGGAGGTAGATAGATACTGCACTATCAAAGGTTGTTGCTTTTCCTTTACTACTAAATTTTCAGGTAAGTTCTAAAATACTGCCACATTCAGTTCGATGTAAATTGAGACAATGTTTAAAAGTCTGCCTAAATCTCAGTAAGAACTGAGTCCACCATGTGGTCATGGAGACTTTTAAATGTATTTTCCTCTATGGATTCCGAATGGCCAGTGAACATTTGAAGAAATAGGTTTCAGAATAAAGAGGAAATGATAACATTTGAAAATGTTATGTATATTTAGTTTGCATTATTTACATTGAGATAAGTTTGGGGTCCTGTTGAGATATTATCTGTCAGGGAGGACTCTCAGCCTAGAATTTGTCTGGTGTACAGGGCATGCACCCCTGTGTCCCTCACTGTGGTTAGATAATGACAAATTTATTGGCTGAACTATGTTTCTGTTTTTATTTTATTTTATTTTATTTTATTTTTATGCTGCCTGATATTGACATCTCTGGGCGGGGTACAAAGTTAAAAGCATAGTGATTGCAACACCGTATAAAAACAGTTAAAATTCACAAAAAAGTTTAAAAAAAATCTCAGAAGATAAAAACATATTAAATAATTTTAAATTTCAGTTAAAAGCCTGGGGAAACAGGTACGTCTTGAGGGTCTTCCTAAAAGCAAACAGAGAAGGAAAGGCTCTTATTTAATCAATATTCCAGAGCCCCCGGGGCAGCCACAGAGAAGTCCTGCCACCAAATGAGCTGGTTGCAACCGTAACTGTATCTTTCCAGGTGATCTCAATAGGCGTCAGGGTTCATGACAAAGGTATGTGACAAAGTACAATATCTCTGGCCACCTGATCTTTACCCCCTGCATCTTTCTGTTGAATGAGTTCATTTAGTAATGCTGCATTCAAATAAGAGCAGTTCTTCCCAGTTCATTAATCCTTTCTATCCCATAGTAAAGATAGGGATGCTTCAGGGTATACCAGCTTGAGAGTTTCCTTAGGAATGTAATATCTGAACATGTTTCAGATTAGGGCTACCATTTTATCTGGGTTTTTTTAAAAACAGAGTTGGGGTAGGGAGATTTTTGGAAGAACAGCTGCCCACACTCTCCTTTTGTTTTTGTTTTTTGCTGCTATGCATATAACTAATCTTACTTGAGTTCTAGCAAATAGCAGTGATATTTCTGGAATCTCTGCTATGGCTTTGATGGAGAATTATATCTTTTGGGATAGGAGTATAAAAGAATGGGTTCCCTTGGAAGCCAGGAGTGTGATCTGGTTTGGTTTGAGTAGGAAATGGACTCAAACCGGACTGGGTATGTTCGATTTTGGCAACCCCCCAAAGTGGGGGGTTCTAGGTGTTGTGTCCCATCTTGCATGGGAAATAACACCTAGAATAATTTGGAGGTCCAACAGAGAGCAAGGCAGGGCAGGGCAGGGTTGGGTTCAGTGTTCCCTCTAACAGGGATTCCCAGATTTTGTTGAAATCCCATTACCCCCGAGCAAAGGCTATTGCAGCTGGGTATGCTGTAGTCAACAACATCTGGGAATCCCTATTAGAGGGAACACTGGTTGGGTTGCAGTATCCTGGAGAGTTCTGAGTGAAGTCTTAAATACCTTTAGGTTCAGATTATCCCTCCCAGTCTCCACCTCTCTGCCTGAAGAACAAAGAGTTTTAAAGCGGCAGCCCTGTGGCCCGGTCACAGTGAGCACTGACTAAGGGTATCCAGTTATGGGGTTTCTGGCTCTGGAATCTATTGCTTGGTAGTGGGCTCTGGGATAGGGTCCAGACCAGGACTGTCTCTTTTGGCCTGAATACTCCTTCCATGCCCTCCTCCCCCATAAGGTTCAGATTCTGACCTATTGCTCAGAGTGTAGGTCATGACATTAGCAATCATATGGCTCTAGGAACATTTTTCAGCCTTGGTTCCACTTCCTTTAGTCAAAGGGGGTATTTAGAGAAGCCATTGATGATTCCCTTCATGCTTCAGATTACATATATTATTTCCTAAGAGTTTTTAGAACGATATAATAAAATTCATTGGTTTTTGACAGTAACTATTATAAACAATTAAATGGGCCCATATATAGGGGTGTGCACGGAACCGCGGAGCTGCGGTCCGGCACTGGGGTGGGGGGTTCCAATAAGGATGGGGGGGGGCTTTACTTACCCCTCCCAACAACCACGCCATATTTCCTAGAGCAATTGGGCAGCAGGATACCTCCCTGCCGCCCGCTTCAATCCCCGCTTGGCTGTGGCTCCTCCTGAAGTATTCAGAATCGGGCGGCAGGATACCTTCCTGCGGCCCCCTTCAAAAAACACACTCAGCTGGCAGCCGCCCCCTTCAAGACCCCTGCCGCCCCCAAGACCCCTGCAGCCCCCTTCTCCCCAGTGCCCCATTGCAAAGGGGCGGCAGGAGAACTCCCTGCCGCCCCTTTGCCTGCTCGGCTGTAAATGGCTTCTAAGAAGCCTTTTAAAAGAAAGAAATAGAAAAAGATAAAAAGAAATCGGGCGGCAGGAGAACTCCCTGCCGCCCCTTTGCCTGCTCGGCTGCAAAAGGCTTCTTAGAAGCCATTTGCAGCCGAGCAGGCAAAGGGGCGGCAGGGAGTTCTCCTGCCGCCCCTTTGCAATGGGGCACTGGGGAGAAGGGGGCGGCAGGGGTCTTGAAGGGGGCGGCCCACCAGCCGAGCGGGGTTTTTGAAGGGGGTGGCAGGAAGGTAGCCTGCTGCCCGATTCTGAATACTTCAGGAGGAGCCACAGCCAAGCGGGGATTGAAGTGGGCGGCAGGGAGGTATCCTGCTGCCCGATTGCTCTAGGAAATACGGCGCGGTTGTTGTGAGGGGTAAGTAAAGCCCCCCCCCCGTCCTTATTGGAACCCCCCACCCCATCTTCCCGAACCGAACCACCCCGTGTCCGGACCGGTCCGGAGGCCTTTAGAATGGCCTCCAAACCGGTCCGTGCACATCCCTCCTATATATTATTCAGCATGCCAAAGGCAAGTAAATCCCTTTGTTTGAACAGTAGAATGGCTTTTCTATACAGATTTATTTATTTATTTATTTATTTGAATTCTATACTGCCCTTCCAAAAATGGCTCAGGGCGGTTTACACAGAGAAATAATAAATAAATAAGATGGATCACAAAGGGCTCACAATCTAAAAAGAAACATCAGATAGACACCAGCAACAGTCCCTGGAGGTACTGTGCTGGGGTGGATAGGGCCAGTTACTCTCCCCCTGCTAAATAAAGAGAATCATCACATTAAAAGGTGCCTCTTTGCCAAGTTAGCAGGAGACTATTGCTATATTGCTACAATTATTGTAAGTTATGCACAAAAATAAACTTTTGGGAGGGCATGTTAATCTTGAATGTAACTATGATCAGGCCTTTGGCCCTTGGTGATTTTTGCTGCACACAATATCCCTGAAGTCTGAATAGCATCCCTGCTTTTAACACTGAAACAGGGCAAGGTCTGAGGACACTAGGGATGTGCATGAAATGGATTTTGCATTTTGTTTCACTTTCAAAACAATCTTCTTCTCAAGAAGAGCATTGGGCAAAGCCTGGCTCAACGTTGCTGTCTCGGCATACAAACTGTTAATGGCAACAAAGAACGGCTTGAGTGTCAAGACGTCATTTCCAAGCCATGGCTCCTTCCCAGGTTGTGGTTGGATGGCTCTTGCTCTTGCAGGTGCTGTAGAAAGAGAAAGGTGGAGTTCTATGTGGCTGAACATCCTGAAGGATCAGGTGTTCAGGTAGGCCCAGCTCAGGCTACCTCTCCTTGAGCATACACCTACCCTTTTCACTCTGGTGGCAGAAAGCTGCTATCTTGCGGCATTTGTTCTCAAGAGCAGCCATGGCACCAGCAGACTGGTGTCCAGAGCTTCAACGGGGATGTCCTGCCTGGCTGCAGCCCCAGATGGGCCAAGCACATCCCATACCACCAAGTTTAGTGTGTGCACCATACAGCAGATTGACACAAACTGAAGCTGCTCAGCTACCCTAGTTATGTTCATAGCATTGTCTGTCACCATGAACCCTTGGCGAAAGTTTGGCTTTCCAGACAGCCATCCTTCCACCAGCATTCCACATGCATCACAGCCCAACTGTGCTGTGCTGCATGGGAGGGGCTGGCCATGCCACCAACAGCAGATGTCCCCTCGCCCTCTTGTCTCCACGAGAGGGACAAGTGTGCCTCCCACTGCAGCTGGTCCAGATATCCACAGTGAAGTGTACAGTTGTATCAGGTGTTTCTGTGTGAAACAGCCCTGACATGACCCTCTGCACATCAGATACAGAGAGTGTACCACCTGCCTGCTGAAGGTTGTGCATGAGAGGATTTTATAGTCAGGGTAAAGCAGTAGGAGCAGCTGGAGGAAGTCAGCATTCACCAGCTGGAATGGCTGGTTGTCCAGCGTGATCATCTTAGCAATGGCCTGGGTGATTGGGCAACCAGACCAATTGCCCACTAACTGCACCCACCATGACTGCATCCTTTGCTTGGGAGCAGGAGTAGCTGCTTTGCCACTAGTCAAGGGCACAGCAGGCCTATTGACTATTGCAGCTAGCAGAAACAGAAACCTCCAGGTGATGCCGTCGCAGGTGCATCAGCATCCATGACATTGTAAGATGCTTGGGGTCCTTCCCCCTGCTGACCTGTGCCCCCACAGCATGTACAGACAGCATGAGTTGAGTCACTGCATCAGAGCTCCGAGTGGTCCAACACCATGCTGCTATCAGTCTGGGACCGGTTTGGTCTGGTGGTGGTAGTACTACGACTACTAATAAAAAACTTGATTTGTTAGCTGCCCCATAAGAAATTGTTACTATTGGGGCTGCTGGTTTCTTCTGGGGGCCACCACCACCATGACCCTCGGTCCAGGGCTGAGAAGGCCCATGAAGTGGATGTACTTCTTCCGTTCCTCCTCAGTCTTAGATGGGGTGGGGTGGAGTGGGAAGGTTGCACTACCAACAGGGATTGAGAAGGATGAAGGGAATGATCTGGTTGGGATAGCAGCCAACGACACCTCATCCTCAGCTGCCATGGGAAGACCTCCCCCTTAATTCTATCTCATCCACCACAGGCGGCTGGGCTGCGGGACCAGGCACCTCTGGAAAGGTGAGCCTGTGCGGCACCACAGCAGTGGAGACAACTTGGAGAGTAGGCTTCTCTCACCATTGCCCACCATTACCAACAGCATCACTCCTTCCTCTGCCTGCAAATCTGCTCCTCACTCTGCCTTGCACCCTCCCAGATATCTTGGGGTTTTTAAAATTGAAGCCCTAACTCTGATTGGGGGGGGGGACTTTTAAAAAAGGGGTGTGGAGTTGGTGATCTAGTTATGCGGTGTGTGCCACGCATGGTGCTATCTATAGCACACACAGAAGCTATAAAAAATAACTGTCCCCTCCCAGTAAAGAAGCAGGCTTTATTTGAGGGGGAGGGCTTCTTTTAGACAGGAGTGAGCAACAGTGGGTTAAGTCTAAGAGAAGGAAAAGGATAGGGGATTACTGTGGCCTCTCCTAATTTAACTGACCCCTCCTGTGCTACAGTCCTAGTGCCTGTCTGATCCCTTCTCCAAACTAGGCCCTATTTAAAGATTAAGGACTTCAAGTTCTCCAATAACCTGACTGGGGGGTGGGGGTGGGCTTACTTTCTGGTGTCTTCTCTCAATCATTTCTGTTTGAGTCTGTCCAGATTCTGCTCCCCGAGGTACTCACCTTTGGAGGAGAGCAGGTGGGCACCAGTCAGGCACCCACCCACCCATAAAATAACAGCTGGGGGTGGGGGAGGAACACCAGGGAAACAAAGAGAGCCTGGGCAGGCTGTGCACCAGACAGAAGTCACAGCACACCAGTCTCCCGCCCCTCACAAAAGCAGTCCAATCCAGGCACACAGCAACAGCAGAGAGGTGTAGCTTGGGACTGCAAAAGAAAAAAACCAAAGAGTCAGTAGATCACCCAGTTATTAAAGCCAATGGGGGCTGCCTGGCTATAAGCAAGAAGAAGAAAAAAAATCAACAGAACAAGAAAAATGCAAAGCAGCACCCAGTGAAGACCATTGGAGCTGATGGTAATTTTTTTTTTTTTAAGGAAAATATTTCAAATGTATTTAAGGGCCTGGGAGACAGAAATCCCTTTCAGTGTGCCAGTGCCTCTTGAAGAGGAAGGAGACATCAGGAGAGGAAGGACAGAGAGTGCTGCACTGCAGCAGAAGAGATCAGAGTGGTAGTGTGGCCTGGGGCCCCACTATAATAAAATATTTGTTTGTTGAAAAATAATTGTTGGCACGGCAAATTAAAAGGCGGGGGAGAGACAGATAAGCCACAGGCACGGTCTCTCACTCCCCCCCTCTCTCTGGGCCAGGCAAGCCCCAGGCCACACTACCACTCTGATATCTTCTGCTGCAGTGCAGCAGTCTCTGCCCTTCCTCTCCTGATGTCTCCTTCCTCTTCAAGAGGCACTGGCACACTGAAAGGGATTTCTGTCTCCCAGGCCCTTAAAAACATTTGAAACTCCCTCCTTTGGCCACCCTACTCCATCCTGCAGCCCACAGCCAATGGGGGCACAGTTGTCCATGAGAACACTTGATTTGTATGATGACAAACCAACCAAGAAGCAAGGAGATCTCAAGCCTTGCCAGGGCCAGGGCCAGGGCCTGGGCCAGAAAACCAATCAGCAAATTAAAAACAGCCCTCCAAAATGGCACTCAAAACACTGCAGAAGCATACACATCTCAAAGATGGTCCAAAAATGGCCCCAAAAGGATCACTGACGCAGAATCCACTGCCAGCCACTGGGCTTGGCTGCCCATGAGAACCTCTGGGATCTGTGTGGATCCCAGCGGTGCTGCGGCACCAAACCCACCTCTGAAGCCCAGCTCTTAGCTGAGGTTAAGGAACCAAACACACCCTTAACCTGGCTCCCAGGCTCGTGTGTCAGTGTGGGCCACTTGTAACTTGTGCTGACACATAGATGGGTGCCTAGAGCGATTCGCAGTGCACTGTGGGATATCCAGAGGCCGGGATAACGAGTTCTTGCCTCTGTTGATCCATGCTGCTCCTGGAAGTGCTGGTCATGTAGGTATGTGGCTTGCACACCGCAAATGCTCAGAGTGGTCTCCTGGGAGAAGGTTGTGGCTGAATGCAGCCCCTCCGCACACATGATCCCAGAGTCTGGGTTAAGGGCTTGCTTGAGCCTTTAACCCCAGCAAAAAGCTGGATTAAAGAGCTGGGCTAGGAAGCGCTGCCCTGCTGGTTTTCATGCACAGCCTCACCCATTGTTTTAATAACCCACACTTTGGTAAGCTTCATCACCCATACATTTGGCAGAAATGCCACAGGCTTCTAGGAGACAGGAAAGAGGAACACAAGGTGGTGAAACATGAACAAATGATGGGGTCATAACTCAGTGGTAAAGCACTTGCTTTACATGTTGAAGGTTCCAGACTCAATCCTTGCCATTTCCCCAGGTAGGGGTGGGAACAATCCCTGTCTGAAACCGTGGAGAACTGTTATGGACCTAAGTGGACCAGTGTGCAACTCATACAATGCAACTTCATACAATGGATTGAAAAGAGAAAGAATGTGCTGTATCCCATGTTGAAAACTATATAGATGTGCTGTATACTAGGGTGGGAGGCATGAATGCACGGACTAAAGCTACTTCCCAGCCCATGCTCTGTCAGATACCAAAACGATAAAGTATTTCTTGGGAAGCAATTTGGCAGACAGCTCTATAAACCAATAGAGCTTACAGGTAAGATACAGGCAACAGAATGACAACCTGTATCAAAGATGAAACAATATTGTCGTTCTTTTCAAGATGACATCCTGCTGCTCCCATATTTTTAGTGTCATCAATCTCCATAGTTGTTTGATAGCAATCTATTATTCTGTGTGGGAGATGCTGCCATAGAATAGTATTAGCTACACTATCATTTTTAAAGAAAGTTTCTATCTTATCTTTGCAATTATGATCCAGAAGTGTGGCATCAGCAACGTCCTAAACATAGCATGCAGTAGTTACATGAGTTAATTGCACAGTTAGGAGATAATGCAGTAGCGTTAACACAATTTACTATGTAATTACCGTTGCTTCCAATGAAATTATTGTGTAGCCGCCACCTAGTATCTTATGTTATTTTGTGATAACTATGAAGTGATTACTGTGATTACTATTTTTGAGTGTTGACTTTTGACCAAGGATTACTGGGCAAACTTGATGAAAGCTGAAACATAAACTTACCCTCTTCTTGGAAAACAAAGTGTGACCTTATTATTGTTAGTCAAACCATATGCCTTAACATCATTGAAATAATTGACTGCCAAATCCAGGTGTTGCAGATGTAGGAATGTTTGAACTTGCTTCCTTCATTCCTTCACTGTCTTTTAGGCAGGAATAAAACCATCAGTCAGGTTTACGTTTTGCAGTCATTTTCTGGTGGTTTCCCTATGTGTTCTACTTAGGAGATCACATTTCATCCAACTTATTCACTTAGTTATATATGTAGCTGCTGTGTCCCAAGAAATAAATTTTAAATGGAACACATAAAATGACATTCATATAAAGTATTCATGTTTATTATTTAGTAATTCAATGTTATGTAAATGTATCCTCTTGGCTTCCAGATACAGACAAATGTATTGCTACAAAGTGTGTGTGTCTCATTACTCCTGGCCTCTGGTCCTGTGAACTGCGGTTAAAGCAACTTAATCTGAATGAACGGGAAAGATTTTAATGTGAATGAACAAGAAAGGTTTTAATGAAAACCGCCCTGAGCCATTTGAGGAAGGGCGGTATATAAATTGAATGAATGAATTATGGAGGAAGATGGTTAAAGCCAATATGATGTCACAGTTCTGGTATTCCACTAGTTGTTGAAGGCCGTCCCAAATGTTGCATCAGTGGACTACCATGTATTGGTGCCATTGTACTGACAATAGCCACGATCACCAGTTGTTTATAGCAACTTGAAACGTACAAAGATGAGCCAGAATAAATGATTTATTTATATGCCAGTCTAAATGAATTTGGTTACTAAGGAGCAATCTGCATCCACAATTCGTCTCATGCCTGATACATAGTAATAAGCTGTTGTTATAATTGGAGTGCAGCTGACTGGTAATCGGGCAGGATGGCCTTCCTACTTAGCTCACATCAGTTGCCCTTATTAACTATATTCCACCACGTGCCACATAACTATATTCTACCAAAATAACGATATTCCACCAAAATGCTGTGACAGTTGCACGTATCTGCATGATCAGAGGTGCAAGAGTAAAAATTAGCAGTTTTTTATTCATTCGTGAATATTCCATCTCTTGTATTGTGTGTGTGCCCCCCCCCCGAATATTGCCTGGGTTGTGGACATTTAAGGCATGATGGACTGCTAAAGAAAGCCAATGTAAAAACAAAAACAAAATAACCTTCTGGTATATGCAATGTATAATCAGTTGTTACATAGCAACAAAAATGTATTATAATAAGGTTTGGGAAATGTTCCCATTTAAAAAAACAACAACAATAGTTTGATTGGAAGACAGTCAACACTTGAAAAAAATTATAGTAATGATACTCTCTTGCACTGCAGTTTTCAAACTTGTTAATGGAACAGCCCCGGAGTGATTGGTAACCCCCCCCCCAAAAAAAAAATTGTATTTGGGCTTTGCGTGGAGGAATTAGCTTTGCATAGGACAGATTGAATTTACACAAAGTTGTGGACCCAGGAAATAACTGGACTTAGGCAAGACTGATGTTTCAAAAATAAAAAAGAAGGGTTTATTGAAGGGAGGGGTTCAATGGAAACAAATGTGTGGTTAAAGCAGTTCTATTAAAGATACGTTCGACTGCAAAGAGGCATTTTATAGCTTGAAGTTCTAATTGTATGAATTCCCAGGTGGGCTAGAGGCTTTAGAGAAGGAGGCAGCTGGATTTAAGAAAAGGGAACAGGGAAAGAGATGGGCCCAGCGAGAGGCAAGCAGTCATATTACCTGAGCTCCTACAGAAACCTTGTGGCTGCCTGAACAACTGAGGGACCTCATTCCTCAGGGGTAGCTTGGTCAGAAGCAGGGGTGAGGAGATCAGAGGGGTTAGGTGATAGAGGTAAATCCACAGGGGTGCCTTCTCTTTGGAACCAGCTTCTTGTGTTGGCGAAGAAGACTGGGCAGATCAAGCTTGGCCAGAGAACCGATCTGGAGATTGGCCTGAAGAGCTGAACATAGTCTGGTATTATGGCGTGTGAACAGCAGATCACCCAAGCTGCTGGTAACTCCAAGGCCTGTGTGGATCGCAAAGGAGCACACTGGATCATGGAATTGGGGCTTGATATAGCAAAGAACATGTCCCGGGGCAACATTCCTGACAGTCTTCTTTGCTGAATAGGTATGCTGTTTGGAACCTGCAAGGATTCCATTGTTTCTGATTGCTCTTCCTGAGTGTAACAATGTGTGAATGGCCGAGGCAATCCAAAGCTGAATGTCATGATAATAGAGTGCATACTACAACTACTACTACTAACTACTACTACTACAATATTTATATACCACTTGTCAACCAAAGTTCTCAAAGCGGTTTATATAGAAAAATATATAATACATCAAGAAGGTGGTCCTCTGACCCCAAAGGGCTCACAATCTAAAAAGAAACATAAGCAGATACCAGCAACAGCCGCTGGAGGGATGCTGTGCTGGGGTTGGATAGGGTCAGTTGCTCTCCCCCTGCTAAATATAAAGAGAATCACCATTTTGAAAGACGCCTCTTTGCTTAGTTAGCAGGGGTTTCTTTGCTTATTTAGCCGGGGTTCTCACGTGCATAAACGTGAGAAGAGGAAATCTGCATGGATGGAGGGTCCAGTAATCCAATCAGTACTTTTGATGGGTGCATCTTGAGGTCCTTATCGTTAACTCTACCTCTTTTGTGAGGGGGGAGAGTTACCTCCGTGAGCCTTATCTGCCTTCTTTCTGCTGAGTTAATTGGCACATTAGCTTGCTGCTATCCTTTACGAAAGGAGGGGAGGCTGAGGCAGTTCACACCAAGTGCAGAGTGGCCTTGACTGGAAGTTAACTTGCTTTAGTTAACTTCTGGGGTCTACTTAGGGTAACCCAATATAGGGAGGGCGTGCATCTGATCCCTTTTCCAGTTTGCTTGTTAGTAGCCAAATCTAGGGGCGACTGGCCTACTGCCAACTAAGTGACCTCTCCCCATGTGCCACACATGGAGAGATCACAATGCTGTGAGGCTCCTGAACATGTCAAAAGTGAGACCCATTCACCTGCAGTCTCAAACATAAGCCGAGAGGCTTCTGTGAGCCTGCAGAAAAAGCAGTGCTAGCAACAAAGCCCAGGTTAGCCTTTCCACACTGATCCATCTACTGAGGAATCTTTGTACATCTGTCTGCTCGTTGTAATGGATGTATGTTGCACCCGTGTGAGTTGCAAAGAGTTCTGAGTTTTAATGACCTTTAATTAAATATTCACTCATATTAATTGACTGACTTACACATTCATGTGGAACATTGGCCAGACCTTTCTGGCCTCAGTGCTTTCCTGCAACTGCATATTGAAGGAGAAGGTGGGTGGTGGGTGAGCTTTCTCTCTGGGAAGCTTGTCTGGTGCCCATTACTGATCTTATAATTGCAGAGTTTCTGAAAAGACTGGAGGGAACCTCAGGATTCAGGGGACACACATTAAACTTATGATTTAACAGATTCCTTTTCAGTAGATTTGCATATGTTATTTTTGCTTTACATGCATAGCTCTTATAGAGCTATGGATTTAAGGAGTTGTCAGTTTAAGTAGAAAGTTACGTTTCGATATTCATTGTCTTTTGTCTCCATAGTAATACTACTTAGTATTTATAGAGCGAGATTTGAGTGTTCAAAGAGCTTCAGATAAACGGTTACAGTGCCCAACATCCAGACTAATGTGCATGATGAATATTATTTGCACGTGCAAAGGGAGAGCTATTTTGCTGACTGATATACTGTGCAATCCTCCACATGGACCTAGCACAATACAGGCACTGCTGTGTCTTCCAATTGCAAGTTGCGAAAGCACATACATGGAAATGCCAAAATTGTGCAAGGGCTTGCAATCGCAAAAGTCTCCGTGTAACATTTCAGCATTTGTGCAAGTTGCAGTTTTGCAACTTGCATTAGGAAGATGCAGCAACTTCTAATGCTTGTGGAGGATAACTGCATTTCAGCTAAATGTATGTGGAGGATCTTGGTGTATTTCAGCCAGAGTCTCCCCTCTGCAGTCCTTTGTGCCTCCCAACATTATGTCTCTGCGTGTTGTGGAACTCGCACAGACATATCTTAGGGAGGCACAGAGGACTGCATAATGAAGGGTGTGTTGGTGAAAAATGCATATGCCATGTTGTGTGCACAAAATGTTGTTTGACGCATGCAGTGTTAGTCTGGATGTCAGCCAGTAATTCTAACAAAAGTCCTGTAAGGTAGATCAGTATTATCATCTCTAGATTGTAGATTTGAGGCTGAGAGAATAGTGGCATGCTTAAGGCAACCTTGTGAGTTTGTGGTTGAGATAACCTTTGAACAAGGGACTTTCTGCTTCATGCTCTTTAGTATCACTTTATACCAGATTAATATAATATAATCTCTCTTTCTAGCTTGTATGCATAGAATGGTCAAACTGGAAGGGTTACCATATCTAACCCAATCTTCTGGGATGCTCTCCATAATGTTTTAAGGTCATATATAAGAGGTGGATCCTTTTGTTTCATTTTGTGAGTTCTTGACTTGGGTTACTTATATGTAGCTGTTTCCTAATGTGGGCACTGTATCAAATGTGTGCAGTCTACAAATGTATATCTGTTATCCATGTGATTGTAGGCCCTTTGAAACCAGTTGGCCAGCTGATCTTTCATGTTAACATTTTGAGCCCCTTCCTCTGGGCCTGGAGAAAAAGCTGCCTCTGTGGGCTGATTCACACATATAGAACCACTGCCTAATTTCCTATGTGTCAGTGTCCTCAGGCTCTGGCTTGTGCTTGTTTTCATTCATCTAGAGGGGCAGTGGGTGAAATGGAAACACAAGTATGCTTGGCTGTCGGTTCACAGGCTACTTCTGCTATATAAATATGGGCAACTGCAAGCCAAAGATTTTTTGTGTGGAGAAAATTCACCTATTTTTATTTCACCTATTCTAAATTCACCTATTTTATCTTTATTTAAATTCACCATATTTATAAACCAACCTTTATACAAACTTTCCTTATGCCATACCATGATAGTAGCAGTATTCAGGTAACACTGTTTGTGATGTTAATTCTGTAATGATGGAGAATTAATATTGGAATTGACATCTAGAGTTATTTTTAGTCATTTATAATAGTCTAGAAATAAACATTTATATATTTATAATATACATACTATAGGAGTCTGCATCTTTTTATGGTATTTTGTATCAGTGAAAACTGAGTATTGTCTTGCTCAGGATAATTAAACCAGAGGAGTGAGCAGCAGACATGGGTCTAGTTCAGACTAAAGTCCAGAAATTATAGGTATAAAGAGAACCTTTATTTCAGCTGTCTCTCCAGCTTGTTAGATTCTCTTTTGAATAGAGTATTAAGTAAGAAGTGCTTTAAAACAAGTACAGTGCTTTTCTTCAACAATTCAGGATTTTCTTTCCACATCATTGTTTGATGGTATCTTATGATCAAAGGGATATATTCACTGTTCATGTGCTTCCGCTTTACATCAGACCCAGGAAGGGTGGTTTACCTGAATGGTGTACCAGAACCCTTGTGTGGTTGCCTGGATTCTCTGGCCCACACAAGTGTCAACTTTCTTTTATGATTATAAAGGAGAAGTGAGTTTCATGGAGAGCTTTCATCTTGGAAGGCAAAGGTCCTTATTTGTTTTAAATCAAGTGTCTCATGAGTAGATAAATGGTGGAGTTGTGGGTTATAAATGATGCATTTTGTTCACTTCGCCTTGATAATGGCACGGGGGGGGGAGTTCATTGCTCTCTTATCAAAATACTGTGACATTTCTCCTTCAACTGTAAAATTTCATATCACATTCTTCTGCTGTAACCACAACCAACTTTAACCGATTGTAAAGACTACATAATCTCTCACTGCAAGGTATCTTTTGCCTCCCACCCACCTGCTTTTCTCTAAACTTTGATAACTAGAAAGGTTGCTGAAATCAGTGCTTTTTCCCATTATAGGTAATTTATAGTATCTGTCTTATATTATACTAACCACTAATAATTGGTATTATCCTATTAAACATATTTAGAGATTTGTGACAGTAATCCTTTTACAGGAATGACAGTCAAAAGGAGTCTGAGGCAAGTATGTTTATAATAAAAACAAACAAACCCCAAACAAATTTACTTCCTTGAAGTCTAAGCTTAATTTATGGACTTGGTGATTGAAAGTTGGCAATCACCAATGTCACCGATTGTCAATAGAATTTACCATCTCCCAAGGTCTGATGATCTTTCCCAGCAGTTTCATGTAGATGTTAGAGCATTGGAGACAATATGGAGCCCTTTGGGACATTGTATAAGTTCAGATTTTGAAGAGCAATAGTCTCCAAGGGACACCATCTGTAATCTGCCCAATAGGTAGGAGTGGAGCCACTGCAAAGCAGAGCTTTCCATCCCCCAATCCCCTCAGACACTCCAGAAGGTTGATAGTACCAAAACTGTACCAAATAGTACCAAAACTGGCAAGAAATCCAAAAGAACCAACACACTCCTTCTGTCAATTCCGAATTGAAGATCATCTATCAGGCCGATCAAGGCAGTCTCTTCCCCATAGCCCTCCCGAAAGCCAGTTTGAAATATTGTTTGTTTGTTTATTACATTTATAAATCGCACCATCCAGAGGCTCTTGATGATCAGTTTCCTCCAAGACTGCCTGGAGCTGGGTGGCCATCACCCTCTCAATGACCTTGCACAGCCATGGAAGGTTGGAGACAGGCCTATAGTTGCTTAACTCTGAGGGATCCTTTCATTTGTTGTTTCATTGTTACTGCTGTGTTGTTTTTTTTAAGTAACCCATTTTGTGAACAATTGTTCAAGAGAGTTATACTTTGCCAAATACATAAATATTCCTGAATGCTTGTATAGACAGCACATGATGGTTTTGGACTGATCTGAACATCATTTTCCATTTTCACTATTGTTTTTGTAGGCAAAGAAAATAGGGAGCCCTTTCTCTCGAGCAGTGAGAAAGGGCAAGAGGGTTAGCAAGGAGGAAGCCCTAAAGGGCTTACCTCTCTACACCCGAGTGACTGTCTTCTTCAGAGGGCAAGTCGCCTGCCCAGAGGACTACTAGCTGCTGCCAGTAGCTCAGGGTGCCGGGATGTGTTGTCCCGCCCCCCGGAGCTCCAATAATGCACCGCCGTGCATTATGGAGATCCCCCTCCCCTCCCCGATATCTCCTCAGTTTGCCAGCCATGGCTGCACATAGCCACTGCTGGCAGACGGTCAAGGAAACAGGGTTATCTCTCCTAACCTCATTTTGGAGGGTGGCTGCTTAGACAGGTTTGCTGCTAAGGCGCCGCCAAAATTGGGTCCGATCCTGGCAGTGTACATGTGCTTCAGGGAGTGTTGACTGTTCAGGTGGTTCCAGTGACTGACATTTCCATACATTTTTAAAGGGCAACCCCCTTTACAGTGTTTTACAATAATCCAGTGCTGCAGGAATGGGTACACTACATCAATCAAAGCTGGGTGAAGGCACTCCTGGCTGAATGGGTAGCACTAGCCTTGAAAGATCAGGTTCACAGTTTGGGGAGTCTCATGACTACGGCACTACTTCTAGAATTCTATGAACCAAGAACAGCTGTCTACATTCATTCATTCATTCAATTTATATCCTCCTCTTCCTCCAAGGAGCCCAGAGTGGTGTACATGGTTATTTTTATCTTCACAAGAACCCTGTGAGTAGGTTAGGCTGAGAGATATGTGACTGACCCAGAGCATGATACTGGACAGAGCATGAGAGAGCCTCAGAATTGGAGCCTCTCGAAACAACATCCTCTGTGTCTGGATCCCCTGAAGTGGCCCTGGATCCCCTGAGGCTCCTAAGGAGCTGACCTCCTTGTACCATCACATTCCCTGTTAACTGCATGCCAACTGGCCTCAGGCTAGATGCAATCAGATAGAGAGGAAGTGGAGTGCTAGGCTAGAAGGCTGCCCCTTTAAGGCTTCTGCTCCTCAGGCTGGGAAGTGGAGCCCAGGAGAGGTGGCCTGAGCTCAAAAGTGTTTAATAACAGTCTGTCTCTGATTACTGTTGGAGAAGCTTCTCACATGGAGCTGTCCTCAGTGCTGCACGTGCCTTGCCTTGTCTTGCAGTTGTCCATGGGATGGTACAGGACGATATCCTTCCTCCATATCCTGTTGCTAATATTTGAGTATATATATATATATATATATATGTGTGTGTGTGTGTGTGTGTGTGTGTGTGTGTGTGTGTATTTTTTCCCTTTTTTTCTTTCCAGGATGTACTTTATGACTGGAACAATTCAAAAAGTTCTTCATTGCCATGCAGATGAAATAATCATACTTCTTCTCAGAGAAATAATGATTTTGTCAGACTTTTGGTATCTTATTTTGTAACGTGTTCTAACTCAACACTATTTATGCCAACCTCTGGAACTGTTGACAGAAATGTGAGAAGATACATCTCTTTTTCCTATGGAGGATCTCACAGTTTTGGGGATAAATAATTGCTCATGCAACAGAAAAATTCTCTAGGAAGTAGTTACCAAAGCAGCAATAAATATTTTTATTTTTCCCCTATGGCTCCCTGCACATAACAAGGAAAGCTAATAGGAAATGTGTGCCAAACATGAATTTTAAACGTGTCCAACTTCCATATTGATGGTGTCTTCTTTAACTTAGCAGCAGAGCATATTCTTTGCATTTAGAAGATCCAAGATTTAGTCCCCAACATCGTCTTTAGTACCAGTTAAAATGATTTCAGGTAGCAGGGCTGGAAAAGACCTTTTCTAGAGACACTATAAATTAGCACTGGGCTGGATGGACCAGTGTGCATCATGTAACAATGCTGTGGTTTCGTATATCATGTGAAAATGTGCAGATCATAAAATCATTGCAACTGGAAGAGACCATGTAGACTAGAGCTGTCTTCAGGTTGGATATACTGTATAGAATGTCCAATAGATTTGGAATATCTTGGCCACACTTATCTCCGAAGCTGAGATGATTCATAAGGAAATAGTCTTCTCACATTTCTGCCAACAAGTGTGTACTGAAAACCTTAAAGAAAGGCAATGTTATTCCTTCATTAGTTAGCTTGTTCCTTTATTGAAATACATTCTGATATATTGTGAGAAACCATATAAGGAGCTGCATTATAGTGGGCTGGCCATTAGCCCTCTTGCCCATTATTGTCTTCTTTGACTGGTAGGAGTTCAGGCAAAGCTCTCAGGCAAAGGTCTTCCCCATCCCTTCTACTTGAGGCTCATTAATTAGTATGACAGTTATTGAACTTGGGACCATCTGCAGTTTCACTGGTTCTTGGCTGGGTAATTGACACCTGACCTAGGCATATGGGGGGAGGGCCAAAAAGGGTTAATTTCATGCATCTGTGGTGTCGGGATGGCTGGAAATGATCTCCAAGGTCATTTCTGGCCACCATTTTGGGAGAACGAGTCATATTGTGGCCCATTTTAAAAGGGAAAAACCCACATTTTTTCCTGATATTTTTCATGGGAAAATGGGGCACTTGGGACTTCGGCCGGGGGTAGTGGTGGTTCTGGAGACCTGCAGAGAACAGTAGGACCCTTAATTTTACTACTTTTTGCATTTTTGGCCCTTTTAAAAAGCATTTTCCAGTTTCCAGGAACCTAACCCTGAGGGTCGTCAATCGGGAAGCGATATTGATCTGCCTGTTCTAGATGGGGTCACACTTCCTCAGAAGGAACAGGTACGCAGTTTGGGAGTGCTTCTGGATCCACACCTTTCCCTGGTTCCCCATGCTGAGGCAGTAACCGGAAGCGCTTTCTATCAGCTTCGGTTGATACGCCAGCTGCGTCCGTTTCTTGAAGTTCATGATCTCAAAACAGTAGTACACTTGTTGGTAACCTCCAGACTTGATTCTTGCAATGCGCTCTATGTGGGGCTGCCTTTGTATGTAGTCCAGAAACTGCAATTAGTACAAAATGTGGCAGCCAGGTTGGTCTCCGGGTCATCTCGAAGAGATCATATTACTCCTATATTACAGGAGTTGCACTGGCTGCCAATAAGTTTCCGGGCAAAATACAAAGTGCTGGTTATAACCTATAAAGCCCTAAACAGTTTAGGCCCACGGTACTTAAGAGAGTGTCTTCTTCTGCATGATTCCCATCATCCACTGGGTACATCAGGGGAGGCTCGTCTGTGGTTACCTTCATGTCGTCTGGTGGTCACCCAGGGACGGGCCTTCTCTGTTGTCGCCCCAAGACTTTAGAATGTGCTTCCCGTGGGAATAAGAGTCTCCTCATCTGTAGCAGCTTTTAAAAAGTGTCTAAAGACTTATCTTTTTACCCAGGCCTTTTAGCTTTTTAGCTTTGTAACTTTAAATTTTGGATTATTTATTGATTTGTTTTAAGCAGTTTTTAATATTTAATTGATTTTAATGTTTTGTTTTTATTTGTTGTGCACCACCCTGAGTCCTTGGGTTAGGGTGGTATAAAAATGCACTAAATAAATAAATAAATAAATCCCCACCCCCACCCAGGCCCATTGACTTTAATGCCCCATTATCCGCGGTTCCGTTATCCATGGTTGTAGGGCAGAACAGAACCCGCATGGATATTGGGGTTCACCTGTAGTAATAATCCCCAAGAGAATATACGTGCACAGATACTGTCAATGCTGTACGAGAGAGAGGTTGATATATGTGCACATAGGTTCACCCATGTGCACATTTGGCTGGTTGAGTTATTGTATGATTTCCCTCCTCTTTTTACACACACACACACACACACACACACACACACACACACTTGATGTCTCTCTAATTTTTTTATATTAGTAATCTAAAAAAACCTGTAGTAGCTGATATACAGTGACTTTTAAAAAAATTAGCAGGGCTAAACAGCATCGTTACAAATAGATTGTCACCAACTGGTCATATTATTTCATTAATTAAGATGTTATGAAAAGACATACTATTTCACTATCTGAAAAAGGATGGTTTATTATAAGGCATCATAAATTACAATGCATATCCAAGTTCTTTGTTGCAAGATTTGTTTCCTCAATGATGGTATATTTAAGACACCTCATATATGTGGAAGGGCTTAAAAGACAAAGAGGGAGGAGTGGTAAATCAAAAAATGAAAATAGAAATTTATTGCTTTAACTGACTTGCTTATGCACATCAGTGCACAAAGTTCCACAGAAATGTTAGTGTATGGTCTTCTTTGGTTCTCAAAACAACTAACAAAACCAATGGTCATGAGCATGAAATGTCTTTGCATTTATCAGAAAAGAATCTCCACACAAAGGGACATTAATCAGGGGCAGCTGCTCCTCTGCCGAGGAAAGGAGCAAACCCAAGAGTCCAGCAGCAGATGATGATCTTATCGGGGTGGGGGGGTGGGGGGAGCCCTCTTCAGTAATATCATCAGCTTGCTCTTGGCAAGTCTGGCATTTCAGTATCATCTGTATTTGTTGGGAGAGTGAGGGAGGGTGAAGGACTTGTGCAGGGTGGGGCAGAGGGGGAGAGCAAATTAGAAGGGCTGTACAAACTACACGTAACCAGGATAAAGTAGCTACTCAGTCTGCTAGGTCTGTGCAGTGTCACTATATAATTGGGAATCTTTTCTGTCATTTTGAAGTATCAGTGTGAAAGTGGAGCTTAGGTTAACCCTTTCAAGAGAAACAGTAAGAAGTAAGAAAACAGTAAGAAGCCAGTTCCTCCAGCCTCCTTCCATTACACATCAGAGTATTTTCTTCATGTTTCCTCTCAGTGTGTGTTACTAATTGATCATACTCTGAGCAAACAAAGTGGGAAGTAACAAATGGACAGGAGAAATGTAATGGTTCGTTGTTAAAAATTACACAATGGAAACAACTTAATTTTTCACCAAGTAGCAGATAGTATTCAGATTTTCTTAAAAACAAGAGATGCATCAGAATTTGATTCCAGGCATGACAAGCAACCTGAATGTGTTAAATGTTTATACTTTCTTAAAAGACTAGATGCAAACATTTATTTATTTATTTATTTATTTATTTATTTATTTATTTATTTTTAAAGCTTTTATACCGCCCTTCCAAAAGGCTTGGGGCGGTTTACATTAAAACACCATTAAAATCAGTTAATAATTAAAACAAAAATTATAAAGCATAAAAACAATGATTAACAATTAAAAACATCATAAAACAACAATTAAATAATCAGAACAATTTAAAAACAAGTTTTAAAAAGCTGAGAAAGCCTGGTTGAAGAGATGTGTTTTCAGGTGTTTTTTGAAAATTGCCAGAGATGGGGAAGATCATATCTCAGCAGGGAGTGCATTCCACAATCTTGGGGCAGTAGCTGAGAAGGCCTGTCTCTGTGTAGCCACCAAACGAGTTGGCGGCAACTGGAGACAGACCTCCTCAAGTGACCTCAATGGGCGGTGGGGCTCATAGCGAAGAAGGCGCTCTCAGGGCCTAAGCCATTTAGGGTTTTATAAGTTAGAACTAACACTTTGTATTTTGCCCGGAAACCTATTGGCAGCCAGTGTAACTCCATCAGCAAAGGAGTAAAGTGGTCTCTCCGAGATGACCCACAGACCAACCTAGCTGCCACATTCTGAACCAACTGAAGTTTCTGGACTGTGTACAAAGGGAGCCCCACGTAGAGCGCATTACAGAAGTCAAGTCTGGAGGTTACCGACAAATGTACCACTGTTTTGAGGTCATTGATCTTGAGAAACGGGCGCAGCTGGCGTATCAGCCGAAGCTGATAGAAAGCACCCCTGGCCACCGCCTCAACCTGAGAAACCAAGGAGAGACGTTGATCCAGAAGTACTCCCAGACTGCGAACCTGTTCCTTTTGGGGAAATGTGACCCCATCTAGAGCAGGGAGATCAAAACCGTTTCTACAGTTCTGACCCCGCACAATAAGTACCTTCGTCTTATCTGGATTCAGCTTCAGTTTATTCTCCCTCATCCAGCCCATTACTGCTTCCAGGCAGGCATTTAGGGAGGATATGCCAGCTCCTGAAGAAGTTGACATGGAGAAGTAGATCTGGGTGTCATCAGCATACTGGTAACACCCAGCTCCAAATCCCCTGATGATCTCTCCCAGAAGTTTCATGTTAAATAGCATTGGAGAGAGTACGGAGCCTTGAGGGACACCATACTTAAGCTCAGATTTTGAAGAGCAACAGTCTCCAATCGACACCATCTGGAATCTGTCCGTGAGATAGGAGCAGAACCACTGTAAAACAGTGCCTCCCACCCCCAACACCTTCAGACGTTCCAGAAGGATACTATGGTCAATAGTATCGAAAGCCGCCGAGAGATCCAAGAGGACCAACAGAGTCACACTTCCTCTGTCAATTCCCAATTGGAGATCATCCATCAGGCTGACCAAGGCAGTCTCTACCGCATAGCCCACCCGAAAATCCAGTTTGAAATGGGTCTAGATAATCAGTTTCCTCCAAGACCGCCTGGAGCTGAGAGGCCACCACCCTCTCAATTACCTTGCCCAGCCATGGGAGATTGGAAACTGGCCTATAATTGCTTAACTGAGGGATCTAACGCAGGCTTCTTTAGAAGAGGTCTAATAATTGCCTCCTTAAGACAAGCAAGCATCCTGCCCTCCCTCAGAGAAGCATTTATGATTTCTACCAGGCCACCTACAACAGCCTCTCTGCTAGACAAGCCATGTTGGACAAGGGGCAAGAGGACAAGTGGTAGGCCTCACCGCTCCAAGCAGATTGTCCACATCATCAGGAGTCACAAACTGAAATTGATCCAGTCGAATCGTATAAGAGGAGTTGTCAGACACCTCCAGTTCAGACATCATATTTATTGTGGAGTCTCCATCTAAGTCGGCCCAAATCCGAGAGATTTTGTCTGCGAAAAATTCATTAAGCACACCGCAGCGGGTAACTGATGCTTCCAAATTCTGGTTCAAGGGAGAGGGGGCAGATACTAGTCCACTCACAACCCTGAACAACTCCGCCGGACGATATGGGCAGAAAAGAACCGCTTCTCTGCTGCACGTATCACCTGAGCATAGATCTTTAAATGTGCTCCATGTGGTAATCTGTCGGATTCGAGTCGAGTTTTTCTCCACTTGCGCTCCTGTTGCCTACCTTGCCACTTCAGCCCCCGTTGATCTACCGTATACCAAGGGGCCAAATTTGAAGCGGGTCAGAGGGGACGCTTGGGAGCAATTGTGTCTACTGCTCTGGTGAGCAAGTTGTTCCAGTTCTCAACCAGGGCATCAACAGGATCACCAGCAGAGCCAACATTGAATCCCTCCAAGGCTTCTTGGAATCCTACCGGATCCAATTACCTCTTTGGGCGGACCATTCTAATAGGCCCCTCGCACCTGCGAAAGTGGAAAGCGGTTGTAAGTCCAACCTTAACCTGATGGGGGTCCATCCATGACCACGGGGAGATCGTAGGAGTCCCCACCCACAGAACACCACCCTGATCAGAATAAAAGACCAAATCAAGCATGTGACCTGCAATATGCGGCGATCCAAAGACCGCTTGGGATAGGCCCATAGTTGTCATGGCCACTATGAACTCCTGAGCTACCCCAGACAGATTGGTCCTGAAATGAACATTGAAGTCCCCCAGCACCAAAAGTCTGGGAGACTCCAACGCGAGTTACGCGACCAAGTCCATGAGCTCAGTAAGGGATTCTGCTGGGCAGCGGGGCGATCGGTACACCAACAGAAGTCCCAATCTATCCCTGGTCCCCAAACCCAAGTACACACATTCAGTATGGTCCGATACCCTAACAGGGACCGTGGTAAGGGAGATGTTATCCTTATAGATGACAGCTACTCCACATCCCTGCCCACGTCCCCTCACCTGCTCCTCTACAGAATATCCTGGAGGGAGAAGCTGGGACCAAACTGGACCACTAGCCTCCCCCAACCAAGTCTCAGTAATACACATCAGGTCTCCCCCTTCATCCATGATCAAATCATGGATGAATTCAGATTTATTTTGGACTGACCTGGCATTGCAGAGGAGCAAGGTAAGGTTATGTGGGATGTTGGCAGTGCTCCCCGAGGTCAAAGAGCTGGCAGGACAGTCGGAAGGGGGGACAGCTATTAGATTTCTGACTACCCTTCCCCTGGAACAGCCTGCTGACTTGCCAACGTTTCTTCTTCTATTCCCCACCACCACCGGAATAGCTGCCCCACATTCAACGAAGGCGCTCCCTGCCTCCCCATCTCCAGACAAACCCACACACATTGCAACTTCAACCCAAACTCAGCACAACTTAAAACCGATTAAACAGAAGCCCCACTATTAAATGCCTCCCTCTATAGAAATAGTTGGACAAAGTGTACAGCCCTTGCCATCATTTCTCCCCCGAAGGGGCAACCCCAAACGGGTCGCCCCGCCGGTGTTGACCCTGCCGGTGGTGGGCCCGCCACCACTGGCAGTCTTCCTATATAGTCTGAGCAGCAAGCTCAGCAGGTGGAACCAGGAAAAACTGCCCAATCACCCTTGCAGCCCCAGTCCTGCAAAGTCTCTCCGCAAGCAGTCCTGATGGGAGGCAGATGGCAACCAGGGAGGGCAGAAGAGAAGAGGCAGCCAGGCAAGCACCCCAGTCTCACACTCTGGGGAAGATGGTGTCCTCTTCTCCTCCTCTCCAGCAGGCTTTATCTTGTCAATTCAGGATGAGGAATTTTCAGTAGTGGTTCGCTTAAAACAGAAATTATTTCAGATACAAAGTATAATTTGCTGGTGTCCCAGGGTCAGTATACAGGCGCCATGGAAGCATGTTTAATGTGGGTTGAGAACTGGTCTTAATTTGGCCTGCAGTATAGTGGTCATTTGATTGTTTTTCTGTATTGCAGAATCAAGGATGCTTTAACACACTGTGAAGAGTTGTAGTATCAATTTTACTTGATGTGTAAAATTCACTTCTTTGTAAGACCCAGCTCTTGTTAAAGTGAAGGTGAAGTGAAGATGATTCAAAGTCAGCCAGGAGCAGCAATGGCTGGGTTTGCCAACTGCTAAGGCTAGCTACCAAGGTTAGCATGGAAGCCAGCATCAGTGAGTATCACTTGACCTACACTGGGTTATTGTTGTAGAGGGTTTTCCAAGCTAGTGCAGCTGGTCTCTTTGTAGTTCCTTCTTTTGAACGGAGCCACCTAAGGGCGCAGTGGGGAAATGCTTGACTAACAAGCAGTAGGTTGCTGGTATGAATCCCTGCTGGTGCTATATCGGGCAGCAGTGATATAGGAAGATGCTGAAAGGCATCATCTCATACTGCACGCAAGATGGCAATGGTAAACCCCTCCTGTATTCTACCAAAAGAAAACCACAGGGATCTGTGGGCTCCAGGAGTCGAAATTGACTTGACAGCACACTTTACCTTTACCTTTTGACCAGAGTGGGTATGCACAGGTTAAATCTTGTCTGACATCTCTCAGGTCACCACTTCAAGACCTACTGCAGATACAGTTCTAATGCCCCTGTGTATCAGTTTTAACTCAGGTATAGAAGGCTGCCTGCATATATCTACCCACTCATGCAGAGAGAAAAATCCAATGATCAGAGTTTTCCACCATGTATGCAAGCCTTATTTCAGAGAGTATCCACAGAAGCAGGAAATATGATTTGGGACTGACCCTCAGGAAGTACTACTGTGTAACTATTGGCACAGCTAGGTATATAATAGGATTTAGAACATGCCTGTCCTTCAGTTACAAACTGGTTACATTTTAATGGCTTTGTCCCAGAGTATCTAAGCAATTGTAGTTCTGCTAGGTGTTAATGGATCTCTAACAATGATTTCGAGACACCTTCAGATTCCTAGAGGAGGACTGACATCTTGATAAATGAAACATTGGAGCATCAGAAGGCGCACCGGTGCTTTTGAAAAGCTCAACTAACTCAGTTACACTGTTGACTCAGCAGTTGGGGCAGTTTTTGATGACCTCCCCTTCCCTGGAAGCACTCTGTGCCACCCCAGAATAAGTTCCTGACGGTCACCCAGCCCTCAGGGAATTACACATATGCACTAGCACTAGCACTGGTGCAGCATTAATCAGGAACTCTTCGGAACCACTGGTGCTATTCCAGAGTGTGCTGGTGCTTTGTTAGGATGTCAGCCAGAGTTTATTCGGGAAAGCCATAGCAGTAAAACACAAACATGACGTTTGTAATGTAGATATGCCATTAAGACACATAAGCAAGCATTTTTTATGTCACCTGTTCTAAAACTTTTGGTTTTGGTTTCCAATTTTTGATTCTACCTCAGTACTGAAACTGTATTCACCATATCATGTTGTGGGTGCAAGGTAGTTCAGATATTATAAAGAGAAGGCAAAACCAGAATTTGAATTGCCTGTGATTGCAATGGCTTTGTGTTAGAGAGTGTTGGCTTTGGAAGTGCTTACCTTTGTTGCTTCGTCATGCTGCACAGAGAAAATGTATTTCTCCTGGAGGCGTGGTGCTGCCACCTCCCTTTGCTTGAGTGGCTATAATAATGGTCTGTCTTTCTTGTGCAGGTTGTTCTGTAATAGCACAATCAGCTACTTATTGTGTAGAAGCACATCCCTCTTCATTGTAACATTGTTTACGGGTAGGGTGTGGTGGTTGCTTTCCCAGTTAATGCAATGAGACTTTTTCTGATTTCCTTCAATAGAATAAATATGACACCCATTGTGAATGGTGTGAAAGGAGCTCTATTAACTGACCATGACATTATTGGCATTAATTTAATCGCAGTGCTTTCATCCTACTTCTGCAAAAGAACTTTGCTGTTACTGCAGCATCTTTTAAATGGCAACTGTGAAATAAAGTAAAGTAAAATAAAAGACTTCATTAAAGTGCTTAATGGTGTTTGCCCTTGGCTTTTAATGCCTTTGACACAACTAGATGGTCTTCTGAATTAAATGACATTTTCAAGTTTTCTGGGTAAAAGTAGTTTCCTTCCTGCATAATATATTCTTGTATACATAAATAAATGTGTGTGTGTGTGTGTGTGTGTGTGTGTGTATGTATATGCTTCATCCCAGCCCCTGGAACTCCCATAATGCACCACACGGATGTGTGGTGCATTATGGGGCTTCCCCTGATTCCAGTTGGGAGCTCCGCAGTCTCCCAGCCCCGGCTGCATGGCAGACGATCAGAAAAATTGGGCTAATGGAGTGTTTGGTCGCTTAACTTCATATTAAAGGTAGGCTCCGGAGGTGGGTTTGCCACCGGGAGCCATGCCGCTCCCAGTGATTCTGACAATCAGCCGAGACCAGGCTTGCCTTTCTTAGCCAGGTTTTGGCTGATCGTCAGAACAGTTTCATCGAGGCTCTTCATATGATCAGTGTGGAGAGCTGGATGGGGTTATGTGGGTAGAGTGGGCACACGAGCCTTGAGTTGCATATGAGCACTCAAGGCACCCTGGGTGGCTAGATTGGCTATGCACACGATTACTGTCTCTGTCACGGAGCTGGTCGGGGCAGCAGGGATCAGGGGTTGCCTGGCCCCAAGAAGTCGCAGTATGCCCCACACAAGTGCATGGGGCATGCTGGGGAGCCTCCCGGTCTTCTCATAAGATAAGTCTTCTCATAAGTTGCTGCAGCATGGAGTCGCACCGTGGCGACTCATGATTTTAAAAATGGGGTTAGATGAATGCTCACTCCGCTAACCTTGTTTAAGGGTGGGGGCATTTATGGAGGTTTGCTGCTGAGAGCCACATGGCTTCTGTTGCAACACACGACTTCCCAAAACTGGGCTGGGATCCCTTAGCTCGCTTTTGGGAGGTCGCAAGAATAGCCTCATTGTGTTTTGGACTGTATACTTGATGCATCTTCTTGACCCACCCACTTTAGTAGCCTCTCCTAAATAAGTGCCTCCTCCTCTTCAACCTCAGTGGAGTACATCTAAAGATCTGAATGTACATCGTTTGATTTATTTTCATTTGAGTTGTCACCAGCACTTGATGACTGAAAGCTGAACTGACCCCATGTGAAGAGCATTGCATTTGTGGTGATGTGAAATGATATGAATGTTTTCCTGCAATATAAAACCTGTAACATCTCATTTATACATCTAAGTCTTCCGTGGATGCTGCAGTCATGAAATGGCACACATATGTGCTGCAATATGTGTCTAATCCATGCCACTCCACTCAGGTGCCTGAATAAGCATTCTCTTCTGCAAGTTGAGCCACTTGTCTCACATTCTTCAAGTCCCTCCACAAAACCATTACTTTAATAAATCACACTAGGCTTTACCTTCTCCACAAACTCTAGCTGACCATCGTCATTGTTCATTTCCGGCTCTTGGCTGCTCCCAGGAGTTGGCAATGAAGGAGCTCCCTTCTCCTTTTAACCAAGTTTGTATACTGTCTGGGCAGGGAACATGCTCTTTAAAATAATGAGCCGGATCTCATGATCGGTGAGACCCAGTTTTGGAAGCAGAGCGGGCTAAGCCCGCTCTTGCCACAGACGATCCTGCCGGGAGCCCTGGGCAGCCAGATCAGCTGCCCACACAATTGCCAGCTTCATTACGGATCTGGCGGGGGCTGGGGGGAACGAGGGCCAATTGGCCACCGCAAGCTCCAGCATGCCCTGTGCAAGTGCGCAGGGCATGCTGGTGAGTCCCCCGGAGCCGGGAGGTGGATTTTTGCCTCCCCTCCGGGGGTCTTCTCTTGAGTGGGCACTGCGTGAAGCCGCGGCGCGGCTACTCACGATCTAGAAAACCAGGTTTGCGGAGCACTCGCTCCACAAACCTGGTTTTGGGGCAGGGGTTCTTGAGCGGGTTACCCCTCTAGAACCACTAGGCTTGTAACCGAGCCCGGTGGTTCTTACGATCTGCAAAAACCAGGCTAGCCTGATTTTTGCAGATTGTGAGAATAGCCCCAATACCTAGCATAAAAATAATACAGTACCTCTTTTTTTTTCCCTTGGGCGAGTTCTCACATAACAATGGCAAGTAAGGTGCTGTCATTATGTGAGAATCTGCCCTTTCTCTTTCTGTGGCAGCATGTGGCTTGACTCTGGGTAAATGAACTGCTGCTATTTGCAGCCAGTCTTCTTGTTTTCTGCTTTCAGAACAAGGTTATGTAGAATGAAAAGGTTTATTGAGGTGAGGCTATTGAAGTGGTCTGGTCACACATCAGAAGTCTAGACTAGATGCTTGCCCAATATATGATTTTGTGATCAGGAGGATAAAGCAGATAAAGAAAGCAGATGGGACAGTAGATATGCAGATGGTACATACCTTGATCTCCCTGCTTTATTTTCCTTATCTGTTTTTAAAAGTAGCTTTCTGTTATTCACACTAGGGATGTGCACAAAACCGATCTGCTCGGTTTGGTTCGAATTCGAACCAGGAGGGGGTGGTTCGATTTTGGTTTTGCTCAAACCTCCCCTGGTTTGGTTCGAATTTGAACTGGTTCAGACTGGTTTGGACATTCAAAAATGGGTAGGGTGGTAGCTGGCACCCATGGGTACCTGCCACCCAAATCCCAAAGCGATCGGACATTTGTACGATTTTTAATGAATATTTGAAATTTATTTTTATTTTTTCTCATAGGGTTAAATGGAACTTGAACCAGCCCATTATTCCCTATTGTGGAGCACCCATGGGTGCCAACAACCATGCAAACCCCAAAGCGATCAAACACCCCTTTGATTTTTTATGAATATTTGTAATTATTTTTCTCATAGGGTATAATGGGACCCAAACCAGCCCATATCCCCTATTGTGGAGCACCTAGGGTCACAAAAGTGGGGTGGGTGGTAGTCACTCAGGGGTGCCTACCACCCCAAAAACCCCAAGGAAATCGGACACTCCTCTGATTATTGGTAAATTTTAAAATTATTTTGGATTTCTTCGTAGAGAATAATGAGGATTGCAGCAAATGTATAGCTTCACGTTGGGGGGAAAGGGATGTCCTAGAGTGGAGTGTGGTGAGTGGTAGTTCCCAAGGTGGGCAAGGAAGCTATCAGGATTATCTGAAAGGAATTGGGCAAAAGGCTGATTTTTAAGTGATTTTTGAAGTTTAAGCGACTTTAAGGTTTTTCTCCATAAAGAAGTTAGACATTTGCTGACACCTCCATGCTTCTTTATGGAGAAAAACCTTAAAGTCGCTTAAACTTCAAAAATCACTTAAATATCAGCCTTTTGCCCAAATAATCCTGATAGCTTCCTTGCCCACCTTGGGAACTACCATTCACCACACTCCACTCTAGGACAAAAGTGCACAGAGGGTGCCAACCACCCCCATGGGTTGCTGACCCATTGGGTACTGGGTTTTGTTGTTTCTGAGGTGTTTTGAGTGTAGATTCTTTGGTAGCATATTAGATTTTCAATGACAAACCATGAATCCACTCTCATCTGCTAACCTTAAAGACACATAAACTTCAAAAATCACTTAAAAATTAGCCCTTTGCCCAATTCCTTTCAAATAATTCTGATAGCTTCCTTGCCCCGCTTGGGCACTACCACCCACCACACTCTGCTCTAGGCCACCCCTTTGCCCCCAACGTGAAGTTAGACATTTGCTGACACCTCTATGCTTCTTTATGGAGAAAAACCTTAAAGACACGTAAACTTCAAAAATCACTTAAAAATCAGCCTTTTGCCCAATTCCTTTCAAATAATTCTGATAGCTTCCTTGACCACTTTGGGAATTACCACCCACCACACTCTGCTCTATGACACCCCTCTCCCCCCGATGTGAAGCTATACATTTGCTGCAATCCTCATTATTCGCTATGAGGAATTCAAAAATACTTTTAAAATTCACCAATAATCGGAGGAGTGTCTGATTGCCTTGGGGTTTTTTGGGTGGTAGGCATCCCTGAGTGACTACCACCCACCCCACATTTGTGCCCCTAGGTGCTCCACAATATGGGATAATGGGCTGGTTCGAGTCCCATTATACCCTATGAGAAAAAAATAAAAATAAAATTCAAAAATTTATAAAAAACCATAAGAATGTCCGATCGCTTTGGGGTTTGGGTGGCAGGTACCCATGGGTGCTAGCTACCACCCCACCCACTTTTGGAGGTTCGAACCAGTTTGAACCGGTTTGAATCGAACCACCCCCTGTTTGGTTTGACTTCGAACCTGCAGCTCGAACCTGATGGCTGGTCTGGTTCGAATTCGAACCTTCAAACCACCCTGGTTCGAATTTGAACTGGCTTGCACATCCCTAATTCACACCTTTGGAAAGGTCCTGGATATTTGTTTTCATTTGGAAGGCTTTATGACTGACCTCTAATATGATCTTTTCATGCTACACTTTCAAATATGAGAGATGCTACAACATTTATAATATCTCTGTGCAGGTTTATAGTCATAGGACACAAGACTTTGCCACAGCACATATCAAAGTGTTCCAGTTCCAGAGCCAGTTCATTTCAGATGGGCTCACAGCATACTCAGTTGTGCACAAGCACGCTCTAACTTTTAGCCTGGGAGAAACATAAGAAAAACAAGACATTGAAAACATACTTGACAAACACTGGAATGGCTTGAGGGCGGGCTGCAGGGAAGGCAGGTTAAACCTACCTTCCCTGCAGACAACTGCTCTGACATTGCTGGGCACGCTCCTCGCGTGCCCAGACGAGTCCTTGCTGGCCCAGGCAGCGGGGAGGGTTGGGGGCCAGGAAGTGTTGTCCCAGCCCCTGGAAATCCCATAAAGCACTGTGCGAGTGCGAGTATGTGGTGCATTATGGGGATCCCCCCTCCCCAAGCTCTCCACAGTCTGTCAGCTGTGGCTGCAAGCGGCTGCGGCTGACAGCCGATAGAAAAAACAAGGTTAGGAGAGCACTCACTCTCCTAACCTCGTTTTAGAAGGAGGCTCAGTAAGCGGGAGGATAAAACACATTCGCAGAATAAAGAAAGCATATGGGACATTAGATATGCAGATGGTGCTTTCCTTGTTTTTCCTGTTTTATTTTCCTTACATATTTTTTAAAAATTGCTTCCTGTTATATACCCATTCTCAGCTTAGGAAAGGTCCTGGATATTTGTTTTCATTTGGAAGGCTGCTGTGGTGTCGCTGGGTTTGGGCCCAATCCCGGCAGTACTCACACACGTGAAAAACCGGGCTGGGCTGCCTTAGCCCGGTTTTGCATGCGTGTGTTGATGGCCTTAATGTAATTTTAAGCCATTTAGCCATCTCCATACTATGAAGCTATTCCCACAATCAGTAGAAAGTAGGCTAAGGGAGCCTAGCCCACTTTCTACTGATCGTGGGAACCACCGGGTTCACGGGGAAGCCCGGTGGTTCCAAGGCAGCTAGCCCACCTAATTCCTCCTCCCCTTAAATGAGGTTAATGAAGCAAGTGCTCCAATGACCTTGGTTTTTTTGCTCATGTGCCGCTGCGGTGTGCAGCGACTCATGAGTAGACCCCCAACCAGGCCTCAGCGGGTCTCCTCAGAATGTTCTGCATGCTCGCAGAGAGAGCCAGTGTGGTGTAGTGGTTAGAGTGCTGGACTAGGACCGGGGAGACCTGAGTTCAAATCCCCATTCAGCCATGATACTTGCTGGGTGACTCTGGGCCAGTCACTTCTCTCTCAGCCTAGCCTACTTCACAGGGTTGTTGTGCAAGAGAAACTTAAGTATGTAGTACACCGCTCTGGGCTCCTTGGAGGAAGAGCGGGATATACATGTAATAATAATAATAATAATAATAATAATAATAATAATAAAAAATAATAATCCTGGAACTTCCGGGGGCCAGGCGGTCCCCGATCCCCGCAGCCCCCACCAGCTCTGTGATAGAGCCAGCAGTCGTGTGGGCAGCTGATTCAGACGCCCAGGGCTTGGAAGCTCCTTGTGTGCGTGGGGAGTTAGCCAGTTCTCCCCACACAAACCCTCCTGGCGCTTCGCACTTGTCGTGTGAAGCGCCTCTGTATATGTTTAAGCTATTCCCTTTTAATTACAGAAACTTCTTTAGCTGAAGAAACTTCTTGAGGAGGGGCTTGTTTTGGAACAAGCTGATAACTCAGTGGTACAAGTCACCAATGTCTCTGTGTTCCATGTTTCTTGTTGTAGAATCTTGAATGAATCCTGTGAAAAGAGAGTGTTCCTGTTTTGCCACCTCCATTATGTTATCTATTCCAGTGCAATTACACACTAATTCAGAGCTCTTTGTGTTTGGCTAATAGCTTCTGATTCAGGGCTGTCACGCAGTACCTCTTCTTCGTGAAATTCTAATGCTGCCTGCCAGTGGCCTTAGCACTTACCTATGGAGCACATTTTTCTTTGGCAAGATGCTCATCATGGGCAAATCACTAGAAAGCCACCAAGAGACACTACCATCTATTAGAGATACATATAACTAAGATCACAATTATCAAAAGTATGGGGTGGCTTCTTGTGTGTGTTAAGCTTGCTTATCCCCACAATAAATGTAGTTGTCAGCAGGATAAGTTCACACAACGGATAAGGTCACAATTTCATTTAGTGACAGCTTCCTACAGTGTGAACTTACGAGGTTCGATTTATTAAAGAGTCAGGAGGGATAAGATCACTGAATGGCTAGCCTGATTTATCTGGGTTTGACTGCAGTACTTGAAAAGAGAATGCCGTATTTCAAGTTTATGCTCAGAACTGTAGTTTAATGTAGTTCAGAGAGTTGCATACTGTGGGGTAGTGTGAGGGGGGGCTATGAAGGAGGTGGCAATTGGCGAGGAGTTTTGGATAGCTGGCTTAAGTATGGCACACCTAGAGTCACTTTACAATGTAATGCTTGTTATCGCTTCTTGTATGCTTATTTAACATGACTTTGTAGTATTCATTGATGCTTGTATTATTTTAAGCCTTGATATCTGCAGATAATCTGAACCTGTTACTGATTTTTACTATATTACTGCATGCAATCAGAAGAAACAGGAATCATCAAATAGTTAAATAATACAGGATAGTTTCCACTCTTGCTTGAATTGACCAAGGCCAGTTTATTTTAAAAATCTATGTTAGGTCTTTTTTAGAAAAAAAATATTAAATTCACCTTTAGGACATGCTACAATATGCAGCTGATCTACTATATTTGTAGCTATCCTTTGCCCAAAGAGATCAGAGCAGCTTTTATCCTCACAACCATTGTATGATAGAGGCTGGCTGAGAGGTGGCAACTTGTCCAGACCTAACAAATGAATAAGGATTTCAACCTAGTTTCCAACATCCAAGCCCAAATGCTGCAGTTGCTGTACCACCCTGGAACTCAGTCATCTCAAGTACAACATAAGTTAAACGGATGCTGAAAGCGTAGTAGAATATTATGATTCTCGTTTGAGGTACAAGATGGTGACTATTTACACTTGGCCATTACTGTATTAGATTATATCTTACTAGAGAATGCCATCCTCTCCATTTCACAATTTTGTTGAAAGTTGTAAGTGTTAGGTTTTAAGTGTTAACGTATTGAATTCCTCAGTCTCCATTTATTTTTATTCATTATTTTAAGATACATTAATAACAAAGAATGGATGCAATTTGTTGAAAGGCAGAAATAGTAGACTGATGTTCCTTGCACTTCTTTACAACAACAAACTTACAGATGTAATGCAGGTTTTTCTTCTTTCAGATAAGTCAATCACTCTGATTCTTTCCAGTAGCTTACATGTCCTACAGCATAACATGAGCGGTGCCAAACCCACCAGCGCCGCTACAAGACTCTAAAACACGCAGCAATGCTGCTGTGCAAGAGGGCAGCTTCTGCTGATTCTTGGACAATCCCATGTTACATGTGACTTTCGTTACTCCCAATGGAAGTTGGGTGCAATATGCAATTATGCAAGAGTCAGCAGTCCTAGTACTGCCTCTTGTGCAGCAGTGTAGCTTTGTGTTTTAGAACCCTGCATCAGCACTGGCAGGTCTTTTGTGGATTGTGTAAGCCATTGTCTGCATTCAGCAATCACTATATTTTGTCTCCAGAGAGCAAGTCAGATACATCATTGTTTTGGATAAATTTTTTTCTAGTACTTTGCTCTCCAGTTGGAGAAATCTACTAAACCTATGTAAAACTATGAATCATGACTATTGTGTGTCAACATTTTACCAATTAATGCCAGCACTTTAATTCAATACCTTGGTGTTCTGTTTTTTAAAACCAGATCTTTTCAGTAATTCTTACATTTACAAAGATGCACACAGATTCATAGGAGTGGGTTGTGCTACAATTGAATCCTTGCATTCTGGCCCAATATCTACCAAGGTGGGCTGATTATCTTAAAAGCCATGGGATGTTTTGTAGCTGAGCTAGTGATCCATGACTTGGGGCTTCTTTTACAGTGCAGCTATCATAAGTCTTTGAGTAATCACAGACTTTAAAAGTATGCTATATCAACAAGATAAGAAGAACAGCCCACAGCACTAGCAACATTATCTTTTACCAAAATTGATTAGCGCGTACTATGGGTCTCACATATTTTGCACAAACGTACTCAGCAAGCCAGAAATATGTATGTTCTTGAAGAATGAGTGAGGGGGGGAAATGCTTGCTGTGAGTCTTTAACTGAAAATGAAACACCCGTGATTCCAGTTTTGTAATTAATTTCCAAATCTTGAACAGTGTCTTCCTATCCATGTTTGCTCAGAAGTCCATATATTTCAGTGGGGCTTACTCTCAAATAAATGTGAATAGGATTGTTGACTAGGACTAGTAAGTGTATTTATACAACTTAGTTGTATTTTAGTTAAGCTCTCTTATTTAGATTATGCTTTCTTATGATTTCAAATATACCGTGATGAGCTCTAGGAATGTATTGCAGAAGCAGTAAAAGTAGCACTATGGTTACTTAAATGCAGATGGAAAATTCTTATATGATGAAGAAAAAAAAGAGAAGAAAATAAGGGTGAGTGATGCTCTTTCAAGGACGGTTCTGTTGAAACCTTTTGTGGGAGGCATGTTCCCTTGAAACCTCTTGCATGGGTTGAAGTTGAAAGAATGCTCAAAGGGATTTAGCTTTCCCTTCCTGGTCCCAAAGGGGGGAAATCTTACCTGGGGTGCAGAGCAATGTAGTATGGTAGGTGGCAAATCTGGTGGCTCCAGCATAGCAGTCAGTAGAGGTTTATCTCTAAACTAACTAAAGTTGTCTCTGTGGATTGCATCACCTTTATTATTTCTTAATTTTGAACTATAACAGCAACTATAGATTATACCAGTCCTTATCAGAATTCTACTTTTTGCAGTGCAAAAATATTTGTAAGCTTGATATTGCTTCATTAACTGTGGTCAGATTCTTACCTGCTGTGCTGCTTTTATCCTACATGCTCTTCTAGAAGAGCAAGATCTGGATCAGACCTCCTGGATCAGTCCCATGACCTATCTAAGCACACATGTTTCCTAGAGTGGCCAACTAGATGCCTCTGAGAAGCTCATATCCTTCTCCTCCTGTTACTCTCTTGTCAAGGGTATTTAGAGATATACTGCCTCTGAACCGGGAGATATTGGAGCTCTTCTCACGATCAGTGAGAAGAGCTTCTTCCGGGTCTGCGGGGAGAGCGGGCTTAGCCCGCTCTCCCTGCAGTCAATCCAAAGGCAGCTCTGGGTGGCTGGATCAGCCGCCCACATGACTGCTGGCTCCATCACGGAGCCGGCGGGAGCTGCGGGGATTTGGGACCACGTGGCCCCCAGAAATTCCAGGATGTCCCGCGCCAGTGCATGGGGCATCCTGGAGAGGCCCCCGAGCCCCGGAAGTTGCTTGCAGCCTCCCGGTTGGGGATCTGCTCATGTGTCGCCATGCACCGCGGCAACACACCAGCAAAAAGATGAGGTTAATGGAGCGCTCGCTCTGTTAACCTTGTCTAAGGGGAGGGGTATTTATGGAGGCTAGCTGCTGGGAGCTGCGCAGCTCCCGCTGCAGCACACGATCACCCCAAAGCAGGCTAGGCTCCCTTAGCCCGGTTTTGGGTGATCATGAGAATAGCCTCAGTGTGTAGGCAACATGAGCGAGCACTCTGTTAACCTCATTTTTCTGCTCCTGTGTCGCTGCAGCGTGTGGCAACACATGCATAGACTCCCCTGACCAGGAGGCTACAAGCAGCCTCCCAGGCTCGGGGGGTCCCCCCACAATGCCCTGTACACCTGCACAGGGCATCCTGGGACTTCTGGGGGCCAAGGGGCCTCTGATCCCCGCAGCCCCCACCAGCTCCATCATGGACCCGGTAGTTGTGTGGGTGGCCGATCTGGCTGTGCTGGGCTCCACAGGCGATCTTCTTCGGAGAGAGTGAGCTAAGCCCGCTCTCCTTGCAGACCACCTTGAGGCACTTCACACTTACCGTGTGAAGCTCCTCACTGTGTGAAAAAGTACTTGCTTTTGTTCTTCTTAGATCTCCTGCCAGTCAGTTTCATTGGATGATCCGTAGTTCTAGTGTTGTGAGAGAGGGAGAAAAACTTCTGTTTATCCACTTTCTTGACACCATGATTAATTTTATAGGCCTCAGACTTCCCTCATAAGTCACCTTTTTTCTAAACTAGAAATCCTCAAACTCTGTAGCCTCTTCTCATAAGGAAGCTGCTCCACCCCCCGATCATTTTTGGTTGTCCTCTTCTGCACCTTTTTTAGTTCTACAATAATATTTTGACCTGTACTATACACAGTATTCCAAATGCGACTGCACCATAGCTTTCTGGAAGGGCAGTATAATATTAGCAGTTTCAATTTTGGTGCCTTTCCTAATGATCCCTAACATGGAATTTGCCTTTTCCATAGCTGAACTGCATTAGTGTTTTTATTGAGTTGTTACCATGATGCCACAATCTCTTTCCTGATTAGTCACCAACAGCTCAGACCCCATCAATGGCTGACAGCCTGACTATGGAAGCAGCAGCATATCTCATGAAGCAGAGTAATTCAGCTCAGCTGCTTGCACAGTGCGGGGAGTTTCATCTATCTCCCTCCCACTGAAAGTGCTTCCTATGACCCGGAAGAGGGTTCCTGAGGGCTGCACAACTTCCAGTGACCTACTTCTGGGTTGCAGGGAACACTTTTGGGGATGGGGAGATCAGCAAAAATAACCTTCCCCCATGGGTGTGCAAACACCTAATTAATCCAAAGCGCAGCAGCAGTGCCCACACAGCACCAGTGCTTTGTTGGAAGCTCTGGTGTTTCCTTAGTCAGGATGTCAGCCAGTGTACAGTATATGTGAAGTTGGGATTTTTGCAGTGCAACTATCATCACATTAAACTTACATTGGCTGGCATGATGCACAATGCTAATAGTGACAGGAAGGTATTATGGTGCCACTTCTGTGTACAGGGAAACAGTGGCACTGCTGTAGAGGACACCAGTTGCTGTACCAGCATTGCCATAGTTTTCCCCATTGTTGCAAATGAGATAAACTACGGTAATGCTGGTAATGCAACCTGTGTCCTGCCAGTGGCACAGAGCTTTTGTGTTCATACCCACAGTGCTGCAATACTCTTTTGTCTCCATTGGCATTGCGTATCGTGTCAGCCACTGAACCATATTTGCTGTTTTGTTGCCCATTCATCTATATTGGAGAGATTCTTTTGGAGTTCTTTGCAGTGATTCAGCATCCTGAATAGTTGGGTGTTTCATCTGTAAATTTATCCTTGTTGCTGCTTACCCAAATGCCAGACCATTTATGAACAACTTTAAAAAGTAGTGGTCCCAGTATGGATCATTTGGGGACTCCATTTCCTTCTTCCCTCAACTGTGAAAATTATCAGTTCATTCCTATTTTCTGCTGCCTGTTCTTTAACCAGTTATCTGTAGTTTTCCAAAAGAGGATTGTATTCTTCTGCCCATATCTCCCTACATCTGTCTATCTATCTATCTATCTATCTATCTATCTATCTATCTATCTATCTATCTATCTATCTACTATATTTATATTCCTATTTATATACCATTTATATACTTTCCCTCTCAGGCACTGTATTTTTTTACTGTATTTTTGATTTTATGATGCTGAATTTTAATTATGTTTTATATTGGTTTTATTGTATCCCACTCTGAGACCTTTGGGTGTAGAGCAGACTAGAAATGTATGTAAGTAAATAAATAAATAAATAAACCTGATAAATATACCTCTAGGTATATTCCTAGATCTATTTCTAGGTATATTCCTCTATCTATCTATCTATCATCTGGACTAAAAAAAATTGTCTTTCATTCTTATTGGACTCCATGAATGTGGCCTGAGCAAAACTGACAAATGTTGGAGATGTAGGGGTGGGACTCTTACATCTGTTCCTTAATTGTAAGGTTTTATCTCCACTCTGGAAAAAGATAAGTGATGATGTCATTTTAGTTATAGTGAGGGAATATCCTCTAGACCCTGTTTCAGTTTTGTTGGTATTGCCTCCTGATGTTGAAGAAATAACCCCTAATCAATGCAGATGGCACACTAGGGCCTTTCTGGTGGCTAAACACATTATTTTACAAAATAAATACATAAACCTGATAAATATACCTCTAGGTATATTCCTAGATATATTTCTAGGTATATTCCTCTCTCTCTCTCTCTCTCTCTCTCTCTCTCTCTCTCTCTCTCTCTCTCTATCTCTATCTCTATCTCTATCTCTATCTATCTATCTATCATCTGGACCAAAAAATAGTCTTTCATTCTTATTGGACTCCATGAATGTGGCCTGAAAAAATCTGACAAATGTTGGAGATGTAGGGGTGGAACTCCTACATCTGTTCCTTAATTGTAAGGTTTTATCTCCACTCTGGAAAAAGATAAGTGATGATGTCAATTTAGTTATAGTGAGGGAATATCCTCTAGACCCTGTTTCAGTTGTGTTGGTATTGCCTCCTGATGTTGAAGAAATAACTCCTTAACAATGCAGATGGCTCACTAGGGCCTTTCTGGTGGCTAAACACATTATTTTACAAAATTGGAAATGTAAATATCCTCCAGATATTGACAAATGGTTTCTTGATTTACTTACTCTGGCAACCCACGAACCTTCCTTATTTAATACTAGATCTTGTTCTTCCAAGTATGAGGGGATCTGGTCTGAGTTTTGAGAACTATTTGCATTGTAAGTGTAATGTATGTACTCTTCTAAACAGAATTTTTTTTTAAAAGTACCCTAGACCCAAGCTGCTCAGGACCTTATAGGTAATGACAAGCACTTTGTATTTCACTTGGAAACATAGCAGCAGCCAGTGCAGTTCTTTTAAAATCGGTGTTATATGGTCCCTTTGGGTTGTTCCAGAGACCAACCTGGCTGCTGCATTCTGTACCAGTTGTACTTTCCGGACTATGTACAAAGGCAGCCCAACGTTAAGTGCATTACAGTAGTAAAGTCTGGAAGTTACCATCATATGTACTACTGTTTAAAGGTTATTTTCCTCCAGAAATTTACCCTTGGTCAGAATAAAAGACCAAATCGAGCATGTGACCAGCAACATGTTGGTCCAGAGACCACTTGGGATAGGCCCATATTTGTCATGGTTGCTATGAACCAAGCTGCTCCTGACAACTCGGTTCCATAGTGTACACAGAAGTCCCCTATCACCAACAGTCTGGGCAACTCCTGCAACCAGGTCCATCAATGCAGTTAGGTACTTCGTTGAACAACAGGGTGATCTGTACAGCAACAGTAGTTCCAATCTATCCTTAATCCCTACGTTTAGGTACAGATATTCAATATGGGCCAATTCCCTGACAGGGATCCTGGTAAGGGAGACAGTGTTATTGTAGACCACAGCCACACCACCTCCCCTCTCACATTCGCTCACCTGCTCCACCACAGAATATCCTGCTGGGAGAAACTGGGGCTAAACTGGACCACCAGCCTCCCCAGACCAGATCTTCCTAATGCACAGCAGGTAAGCCTCCCGGCCTTGGGGGTTTCCCCAGAATGCCCCGTGCACTTCCGGGGGCCGAGTGGCCCTGATCCCCGCCGCCCCTACTGGTTCCATGATGGAGCCAGTAATCATGAGGGCAGCCGATCTGGGCAGCCGATCTGGCCACCCAGGGCTAGGCAGATGCTTGTGTGATGGGAGAGCAGGCTTGACCCACTCTCCCTGTCAAACTCCTTACAACTCTCCACACTGCTTGTGTGGAGAGCCTCAGAGTCTCCCAACAGAGGAGACATACACTTTGCTGTCAGGCAACTTTGCTGAGAAGTGGCTGGATGGTTGTAAATTCAGGGCCTCCTTTCACCAAGAGGTAGCATTACCATGAGGGATCTGAGCAGCTGTTATTTTCAAAATAGAGATTGCTACTGTTTGCCAAGTTCCATGTTAGGTTGCCCTGTAACATGAGCCTCACTCTTTGTTTTCTCCTTGAGAATATCCCAGGGTAATGCTACCAGGCCTTTGTCTTTGAGTAATGAAAACCAGTTTAAACTCCTGGATTAATCTTTGGTTTCCTCATTCCACAATCCTTGATCTTAAAACCACCACCCCCATGAAACCACCCCCCCCATCACAAATGTCCAGCTATAGATGTTACCTCTCCCTTGACACAAGAATCTACCAGTGATGAAGTGGAACAGGACACTTTTAATTCCCAGATACATGTTTCTGCTTGCCACAGTGAAATTCAGTCTGTGGAAGTGGTTATAGTGAGGTCCCTGGTAGAGAGATGATGCTCAACTTACCAAGTAAGGGTTGTATGTGGGAAATGCTTCTGCCTGTGCATGGGCTGTGTGTGATTTTTCTCCTTCCTCTGCACTAACCAGTACCTCCAAAAAACATGCCCCTGAGAGTTTCCCAACAGACAGTTGCAAAGGGAAGGCGGGTGGGGGAGATAACTGAAAATCACCTATTACCTCCTGTGCGTGTGAAAGTATTCCCTATATGCAACTCTTATCCAGTATGTTGGATAATAACTTGTAGTTTTCATTTTTGTCTGAGATAGATTTGGTTCATACTCCAGCTTTTTGGTGTGGTGGAGGAATACTATTCTATTACTTAAAAATAAAGGTTTATAATCATTAAGGACATGCAGTGGAATTTAAGAGCGTTTCAGGTTCAGAGTGACACTATAAATAACCACTTTCACAGGAGAGAGAGGGGACAGGAACTATCAAATATAAATAGCTTAAGGTGGTAGGGAACCCAGGATAAAATAGTGGTCTGTGGAAGAATATACAGCAAAGAGAAATAGAAAAAAGGAAACATTTTCCAGCAAATGAAGAAGAGATGCAGATGCAGAGAGAAGCTGGAGGTGTAAAGAAAAGAAGCAGAGCAGTCCAGAAGAAAAATAAATGAGGGAGAGAGAAAAGTATATTCAGACAGCTGTGAGACAGATGGGTCTGTAGCCTGATGAAGGAAATGTGGGAGGAACCAGGCATACATATCAACATTATCAAGAAGCTCTTGTAAATCTATTGATAACAAAAACAAAATAAAAGTGGTAGCAACTGAGTATTTGATTACAGCTTGAAATGAAGGGTTTAAGAAGAGTTTCTTATTTTCCTGGTTATGGGGAGGGCATCCGTAATCATGGGTTGTCAATCACTGCATGCTCCGAGACAGGGCCAATCACAAACGAACAGCTCCTCTACTCCCTGCAGCCTGCCCCCTAGTACCCAGTTCTGGTCCTGTCTTTGCCCCGGGCAGTTCGTTTTTCCTAGCTCTGGATACACAATTCTTCTGTGTGCGAAGGGGGGAAAGGAGTTGCTTAGTTTTGGTGCTACGTGAGTGTGTCTTCCCCCCTATACTGGACCCATGCGGTCAGTTTCCTAGTCAATTTCACCGCTATTGAATCTCTGACTGGGCAATAGAAATTGCACACGCTGGCGACATGCTGAGAGGTTCCCTTTCGGAGGGCCCTCTCTCAGATGCCCCTAGGGATGCCCCAATAGGGTTTAAGAAGAGTTTCTTATTCTTATGCTTACTCAGAATAATAATGATGATGATAATGATAATTTATTTATTTTATATTTATTAAAATTTTCTTATGTACTGCCTTCTCCAAAGACTATAAGTGATGAACAACAATTAATAATATTGTTATTATTTAACAATATTAAATTGTTAAATAATTTAGTATAATTAATTAAATAATAGTAACAATTAAATAATATAAATAGTATAATTAAATAATAGTAACAATTAATAATAATAATAATAATAATAATAATAACAACAACAACAACAACTTGTCTGCCAACCATGTTCAAATTATTAACTGGAATAATAGCAGATGAAGTGATGCAACACTTATTAACTAACAAACAGCTTCCAGTTGAACAACTGCTGATTGACAAAATGATTTTAGAAAATTGCAAGAGAAGAAAAACCAATCTAAGTGTTGCATGGATTGACTACAAGAAAGCCTTTGACTCATTGCCTCACACATGGATACTAAAATGTTTAGAAACAACTGGTGTAAGCAAAAACATTCAGATATTTATAAAAAAAGCAATGAGCATGTGGAGTACACAGTTAACTATCAATGGCAAGACACTTGGACAGGTTAGCATTAGAAGAGGCATTTTCCAAGGGGACTCACTATCCCCTCTGTTGTTTGTAATCGCCATGACCCCACTTTCACAAATACTCAACAAAAAAGGCCTCGGATACCAAACATCCAGTAAAATCAACCATCTGCTGTACATGGCCGATCTGAAGTTGTATGGAAAGTCCCAGTCAGAAATTGAATCACTGCTAAACACTGTCTGTATATTCAGTGGCGATATAGCAATGGAGTTTTGACTAGACAAGTGTGCTGCATTAATAATGAACAGAGGGAAAATAACAAAAACAGAAGGAATAGAACTACCCAATGGAAGCAAGATCAAGAACCTGGAAGAGAAAGAACATTACAAATACTTGGGCATTCTCCAGGCGGATAACATCCCACACATACTGAAGTTAAAAGAAAAATTGGAAGTGAATATATCAGGAGAGTTCGAAAAATCCTCAAGTCCAAACTCAATGGTGGGAACACCATACAAGCCATAAACACCTGGGCTATACCTGTTATCAGATACACTGCAGGAATAATAGACTGGACCCAGGCAGAGCTAGAGATGCTGGATCGTAAGACCAGGAAAATCATGACCATCAATCATGCTCTGCACCCCCATAGTGATGTTGATAGGCTATACCTCCCTCGCAGCTCAGGTGGAAGAGGAATGCTGCAAGTCCATCAAACAGTAGAGGAGGAGAAAAGAGGCCTTGAAGAATATATAAGGGACAGTGAAGATGATGCACTTCAAATGGTCAAGAACGAGAAACTATTCAACACCAATGAAACAAAGCAGGCCTACAAGAAAGAACAAGTCAAGAACCCAGCAGAAAAATGGAAAAATAAGCCCCTGCATGGTCAATATTTGCACAATATAAGTGGAAAATCAGACATCACCAAGACCTGGCAATGGCTTAAGAATGGCAACTTGAAGAAAGAAACAGAGGGTTTAATACTGGCTGCACAAGAACAGGCACTAAGAACAAATGCAATAAGAGCCAAAGTCTAAAAATCAACCACAAACAGCAAGTGCCACCTTTGTAAAGAAGCAGATGAAACAGTGGACCACCTAATCAGCTGTTGTAAAAAGATCGCACAGACTGACTACAAACAAAGGCATGACAAGGTAGCAGGGATGATACACTGGAACATCTGCAAAAAAATACAAGCTACCTGTAGCCAAAAATTGGTGGGACCATAAAATTGAAAAAGTTGAAGAAAATGAAGATGTAAAAATCTTATGGGACTTCCGACTACAAACAGACAAACATCTGCCACACAATACACCAGATATCACTGTAGTCGAGAAGAAAGAAAAATAAGTCAAAATAATCGACAACGCAATACCAGGGGATAGCAGAATAGAAGAAAAAGATATAGAAAAAATCACCAAATACAAAGATCTACAAATTGAAATTGAAAGGCTGTGGCAGAAAAAGACCAAAATAATCCCAATGGTAATTGGTGCCCTGGGTGCAGTTCCAAAAGACCTTGAAGAGCACCTCAACACCATAGGGGCCACAGAAATCACCATCAGCCAATTACAAAAAGCAGCTTTCCTGGGAACAGCCTATATTCTGCGACGATATCTATAACAGCAACAACATTGACAATAAAAATCAGCCATCCTAGGTCCTTGGGAAGGACTCGATGTCTGGATAAAACAAACCAATAACACCTGTCTGACTGTGTAAAATAATAATAATAATAATAATAATAATAATAATAATAATAATTATTATTATTATTATTATTAAAGGGCAAAAGCCTAGTGAAACAGATGGGCCTTAAAAGCAGACAGGGAGGGGGCTGAATGAATCTGGGGGGGGGGGAGAGTGTTCGAAAGAAGAAGAGGGATGTCCACAGAGAATGCCCTCCTATGGACCTAGGCACCAGACACCAGGTCCCGGGACACTAAGGATGGCATGGGATACAACTGGCTGAGAGAGGCGATCTTGGAGATATACAGGGGCTAAGTCCATAAGAGTTTTGTAGGTGATAACCATCACTTAGAATTGGACCTGGAAGCAAACAGGCAACCAGTGCATCCGGCCCTGGCGATTTGTTAGTTTTAAGTTTTTCCAGACAGTTTAGAACATTGTCACTTCTATCTGATTCAGTTCTTTAGCATCCATCCCCAAAAAGCCTGGTTTAAGAACAGGTATATGCTCAGTATCCTCTGCTGTGAAGAGTCCCGCCAGGGCAGGGCCGTAGCTATAATTGAACGAAAGGGTTCAAAGAACACGGGCCCCCAGCTCTTGAGAGCCCTCCAGCTCTATCCCTCCCTATTTTCTTCATTGTCTCCCTCACTCTGGGGGGCCGCCCAAGAGAGGGATGAACACGGGCCCCCTCTCCCCTAGCTAGACCCCTGCGCCAGGGTCAGTTCAAATTCCAGAGTTTTGTTGTCAAAGCACCAGAAGAAGGCTTCCAATTTAAAGTTTTCCTAAAACTCTAAAGAGTGAAAGGAACAGAGGTGCTCAGTCCTCATGGAGAAGCCATCCAGGGACAAGCCACCAGGTACAAGCCACCGAGTGTGCTACCCCATGCTGACCATGGCCCTTCCCCCTGCATCATTAGTTCTGATTGATTGGTTCTGCTGTGACACTCTCACTGCCCATCTACAACTGTGAAGATCTGATGGGCTCTTGTCAACATTTTCTCTGGAAAACAACTTACTCCTTTGTTGAACTATTTGCCAGAAGATCCCCATTGTCAGTGCCTTGTGAAGAAGCAGATTAATGCAACACATTGGGGACTTGTAGCTAAGGTCTTGGTGGGAGCTGTTGCCTTCTATCAACATACATGGCTTAAATAATGGAGTCTTTTATATTCCGAGGTCTGTGGGAGGCATGTGAGCATGTGAGCTCCATGATTATATTTCAACTCAAGTGGGGGAAATTGGTGTCAAATGGGTACAGAACTGTGAACTGTGAACAGCAATAAAACTACCTTAAGAGCTTTGTGGGAGGCGACCGCGAAGTGGAAGCACTGGAAAGAGAGAGAAATAGGATGGAGAAGTTACTTTGAAAACAAATAGTTGCTTTATTGAGGGGTAATAGGGGTACAGCAAAGGAAAAAGTGGTTAGGCACATTTCCAAGTTGCTATACTAGGAATGGGGATATTTATTTATTTATTTATTTATTTATTTATTTGATTGATTGATTGATTGATTGATTGATTGATTTATATACCGCCCTTCTGATACGGCTCAGGGCGGTTCACAACATGATAAAAACAATTAAAAACAAATTAACAATTAAAATCAAACTATTAAAACACAATAAAACCAATAAAACAGCTAAAAGCAATGATCTCAGATTACGAATTTCTTCTAACTCATCCCTCAGATTCTGAGCACCCACAATGAGCACCTCTGCCTTGCTTGGATTCAGCTTCAATTTGTTCTCCCTCATCCAGCCCATTATGGCCTGTAGGCAGGCATTTAGAGAATGAGTGCCATTTCCTGAAGATCAAAAGAAGTAGATTTGGGTGTTATCAGCATACTGATAACACCCAGTACCAAATCTCCTGATGACCTCAACCAGCGGTTTCATGTAGATATTGAAAAGCATTGGTGACAGAATGGAGCCCTGGGGGACTCCATATAACAGCTCCTGTTTTGAGGAGCAACTGTCACCAAGCTCCACCATCTGGAATCTACCCGAGAGATAGGAGTGGAACCACTGCAAAGCAGTGCCTCCTATCCCCAACTCCCCCAGGCGATCCAGAAGGATACCATGGTCGATGGTATCGAACACCGCCGAGAGATCCAGAAGAACCAGCAGAGTCACACTGCCTCTGACGATTCCCCGGTAAAGGTCATCCATCAGGCCAACCAAGGCTGTCTCAAACCCATAGCCAGCCCTAAAGCCAGTTTGAAATGGGTCTAGATAACCAGTTTTCTCCAAGATTGCCTGGAGCTGGTCGGCCACCACCCTCTCAATCACCTTGCCCAACCAAGGGAGATTGGAGATTGGCCTGCTTGTCCCTGTTTGTTCTGCTAGTGGTTAGGAGCTTTAGGGATGAAAGAGGGAGAGAAAGAGGAAAGTCATTTGTCATATCTACCTAGATCTCACTGAGGAAATTCTCTCTGAGGAGCTCAGGCAGAGAGCAAGCTCATTAGCACACCCGGGCATTATAGGGGTACAGCATCTGATGGCAAGGTGCACACAGGACAGCAAGTGTGGCAGATGCAATGGCAAGAGCAAGTCACAATCCCAAAAGCAAAAGTGTGATCCCATGTTTGAAGGGGGTTCTTATAGGCAAAACCATGTCCTGAATCAGGGTTTCTTAACCTTGGGCCCCCAGATGTTGTACTACAACTCCCATAATCCCCAAGCAAATGCCATCGCATAGCTAGGAATTATGGGAGTTGTATGCCAACATCTGCAGGAGGGCCAAAGTAGAGCAGCCCTGAACTAATGGGTTGAAACTGCAAGGAAGCAGATGCAGGCTATACATTAGGTGGAATCCTTACTGTGAGAATTGTTTGGTAGTGGAACAGTCTGCCTTGCACAGTAGTGAGTGCGCTTTCTCTTAAAACAAAAAGTTGGGTAGCCATCTTTAAGTGTTGCTGAGCAGATTCCTGCAGTGAGCACACAGTTGGACCAGACCTCCATGGTTCTTCCACCTCTAAAATTTGATGACTCTATGAATACAGCACTCACCACTAGGTTGGTCAGTTCACTTTTCTGTCGTTGGTGTGACTGCACAGAAGGACACAAACAGATTGCTTGTTTTAGTCACCTGTGCAGGCAGGCATACCACCTCTTTCTCCAGTGCTTGTCCCTGTTTGTTCTGCTAGTGGTTAGGAGGAACTTAGCAGAAAGGAAAGTTCCCTGCTGAAGTACTAGAAATTTCCAAAGTTGTTTTGCACAGGCACAGCTCTCATTGATTAACTGCATAGATGACTACTTGAATAAATATCCTGCTTCTATTTTTATTGTCTTCCTTACTTTCTGTTTTTCTCTTCTAAAAGGCTGAGAAGCTCTTCCCATTATCAGGTGGGAAAGGCTACCCTGTTTTGCGAGGAGGAAGCCTGAAAATGCGTACCTCTCTGCAGACGATCAGCGCCTTCTCCCCAAGAGAAGTGGTGGCTTCTCTTGGGCGCTCCCGCGCCTGGCCGTGGCTCGCTCGGGCGCTCCGGGGGTCGGGCAAAGGGAAGCGGCTCCATGTGGTGCCCTGCCTCTGGAGCCCAGTAATGCATTTCAGGGCTCCCTCCTCCCCGCGTGTGCCTGCTGCGGCTGCAAGCAGCCACAGCAGACTCACAATCAGTAAAACAGGATTAATGGAGCGCTCACTCTGTTAACGTCATTTAAGAGGGAGGGCATTTAGGCGCGCTTGCTGCCCAGAGCCATATGGCTCCTGGTGCCTCTCACGCGCAGCAAAAAGCAGGCTGGGCTTCTCTAGCCCAATTTTCACTGCGTGTGAGAATAGCCTCTGAGTATCTTTCTTTTTTAAAACAGTGATACAGCTGGAGGACGTTGTGCAAATAGGAAGAAAATAAAAATGTATTCCTGGATACCTACATCACCCTGTTTAGTTGCCAAAACCCTTTTTGTCCTTCTGGCTCCTTAGCCCCTGTAGCTGCGTGTCTCTGCAAACAACAATCTAGTGCCCCTACACTCACAAAGCATAAGAATTGGCTGTATTTTGGAGTACATGAAATACAATGACTAGGGTGACTGGATGAAGGCTTTTGTAAAATTATTATGAGTACCAGTAAGACTGCTAATGTGACATATAACATTGGCATAGCTTCGAGCGTCAGCCAAGCACTGTACAGAACCTTTGGAGGTCTGAATGTGCAGGGCAATGTAAGTTGACGCTAATTGATGATATCTAGACATTTTCCCTGAGCTGGTTCATAGTGCTATAGATTCATTTTCTTCTTGGCTTATATCTTTTATTATGGGCCAGTGGGGATCAAATAACTGGTTATGAAGTTGGTTAGTTTGCAAAGAGACAGGCTATTCTCACGACTGTGCAAAACTGGGCTAAGGGAGCCCAGCCTGGCTTCATGTGGTCATGTGCAGCACCAGAAGCCATGTGGCTCCTGGCTGTTAGCCGTCCTAATTCCCCCTCCCCTTAAACGAGGGTAGCAGACCTAGCGCTCTGCTAACCCTGTTTCCCTGATTGTGAGTCGCCACAGGGACTCACGAAGAGACCCCTGACTGGGAGACTAAAATAAGCCTCTCGGTGTTGGGGGTTTCCCCAGAATGCCCCGCATACTTGCGTGGTGCATGCTGGGATTTCTGGGGGCCGGGCAGACTCCAATCCCCGCAGCCCCAACCGGCTCCGTGATGGAGTCGGTAATCATGTGGGCAGCCGATCCAGCTGCCTAGGGAGGGCTGAATGCTTGTGTGCGGGTAGAGCAGGTCAAGCTCGCTCTCCCCGCTAAACCCCTTTCGGCTCTCCACACTGCTTGTGTGGAGAGCCTTTATAACTAAGTCTTGATCCAGCAGATCATTGAAGTCAGCTGAATTCTGCCGACACCTTTTGGGCTACAATTATAATTTGCTCCCTTCTTTGACATTAATGGTAGAATTTCTACTTAATACTGGAAGTATTAACATTTAAACATATACATCCCTTCTTTACTGCAGTCAAAATGATGCAAATTCATTTTGGGTAATGTAAAGTGGAGTACAATAACTATTTGGAATTACCAAATATAAGGTATGGATTCATAAATTGCACTGAAACATGGTGATAATTTATTACATGTATAACAATAAGAAGGGAAAGGTAGTATATATGTTGATTAGTAAATACCTTATTGGTTAGCTTTTGCATCTCTGATCTTGCCTAAACATCCTTGAAATAGTGCTATTAATGACTGTTCCCTGCTTTAAAAGAATAGCATCATCCTGTGCAACTGGGAACTTTGCTAGATGTTTCGTTATCACTGAATGATCTGCCCTAAGTTTGTCGTTCTTAATCCATTAAAAGACAGGCCTGCTTGTAAATCCACAGGTATAGATAAGGAGTCACTGTTTGACTGAGTCTGAACCCTTCTCAAATGAAAAATGTCAGTGGCAGAAAGGGAGGCTGAATTATTTTTTTAAAAGGGTTTTCAAAGATCCTCATGATTCCTCTGGTATCAGTTAAATGTGACATGTCCATAGACATGCTTGCTTTTAATGTGTAAAGGCAGACAAATACTGTTGGTTTCATCTTTATGTAGACAAAAATACTATCACATGTATATGTGTGCATATACTGTAATTCTCTATAAGAAAGAAAAAAAATCAGAGCTAGCACTGAGTTGAGATGGAAGGTGCTTTCCATAAATGCCTTTCCATGAAGAGGTGCCCCATTTTGGCTATTTTCACAGTGCTATTTTCACTGTATTTCACAGTATAAAAGGGTGCAAATGTGTTCATGGAGGGGTGGATTTTGAAGGCAAGAGGGAATGTAGCCTGACTGTCAAAGTAACTGGGGTGATGTTCTCTCATCTCATTCCAGTCAAGAGTAATTAACCAGTTGCCACAGAATGTGGATGCAGATTTGGATGGACATCCACTTTCTGTGGAAGCTGAGCTACACTGGAGTGAAAATTTTGCTCACACAGCTCACAAATAATGAAATTGCCAGTGCAGCATGGCATGATGCAGAGGATCAGCCCAGTTGCCTCAGAATGGAGATGCATTCCTCTCCCCCTCGTCAATTCAGAATGAGGGCAATGTGAAGGCTTCATTTGCCATCATGTTGACAGTGATGTCTCAGCTAGACAAATTTGATTGGTTACATGGGCCACAAGGACATCATATTCACTGTGATCCCTTGTTTGTTGGACCTTAAAATGGCAATGAAGCAGCAGCATATTCAAACTATACACGGGCATGAAAAAAGGTGAAAGATCCCTAAGATGAGTTATTTTTGTGAGAGGCTTTCCGCTTCCCAGTCTGTTTTTCTACTTTTTCCTCGGAAATGCTCATGTGTGAAAATTTGGTTCAGCACTATTCAAAACACATGTCAATTCAATTTTATTTCATGGAGCCTATGAGCATTTTGTAAGAATATAAGTTTGAGTTAAATAATGCATACTTACACTGCTTCCAGTTTACATATTGCCTTTGCATATGTCTGAAACTATCATCATGATGGACAGGTTTTCCTCTTCACAGATTCTTAGCCAGTGTATATCAGTACAGCTGCACACAAAGCCACTTCAGGATTATGCAGATTTAAAGTATCTGAGAAATCATGCATCATGTTTCATGGTCTATTTTTGGAAATTATAAAATCAAAAATGAGATTTCTGGGGGAAGGGAAACATGCAGTCTTCCATGATCATCACAAAATTTGTTTAAATTTTAGTATTTTGTAAGAGGGAACATCCTGAAGGTTAGAACCAGTTCAGACATAGTTCAAGCTGAATGATGAGCATAAATAATGGCTCATGTGAGGAATCTACTCATGTGAGCAGTGTAGTGCCAGAAAATGAAATATCTCAGCAGCTTTTTCAGTGAACAAAGATTTCTGGATTCCTCAGTTCACTGCTCATGTGAGCAGATCACTTATTTGAACAGTTATTTGCATTCATTAGTCAGCATTCAGAACATCTGAACAGTCTCATGGTAACATCAGTGTATTTATATGTTTGGTAGCTAGTTTTGGAGTGCTGAATGTTTCAGATAAAATTTTATTTCCTAATTCCACTACACATGAATTAGAAGGCCAAATTCTTAAAAATTCATTTTTATGCTGCAACAAAGCATTTTGAATTCTTTCAGCTGTGCTGTTAACTTAAAGTCTCTCTTGCAGGTTCAAGGAGATCCCATATTCAGATATATGTGGGGTCTCCCCCATTTAATCTATGGGGAAGAAAGTGGGAGAAGGATGGGAGGGAAAGCACCCAATGTTCTGTTCCTATTCTCATCCTGCATACAATCCTGAAGAAATACATACCAAATTAAAAGGCACTTGTTTTTAATAGTGTATCTGACATTATTTTAATGTATAGTGACATTGTGGTCACTGGCTACTGAAAATTGTTCTCACAATTTCTGCCCATTCACATATTCTTAGATAATATCCTAGGGAACACTACTCATTTCCTTTGAATAGAATTGTTTACCATTCTGGGTTTGAAACTAAAACACATACAAAGGCTAGATTTTAGAAACAACAGACTTTGATTTCTTTAGCCACCACCAGAGTGTATAGGATTCCCTGCTGCTTATAATTGTCAACACTCCTTTTATATGTTTGCAGCTTGTTGGTGAATTCCTGCCATAACTTATTACTACCTGATGGCAGAAATAAAACATTTATTTTTTTTATTCCTGTAGCCTACCCTATTCCAAATACTCAAAGTGGATAATCATATGTTAAAGCATAAAACCAGCCAGTTAAGCTATAATAGGGGGAAAAATTAGCTGGGAAATGTATACATCTTTTTATACAATCCAGTGTTCACAGAAGACAAATACAAAGGTTGGTAAGTTTGTTGTAAGACAAAAGTGGAGGTGTGTTAAGCACTGTTCATTTTCTTTATTTATTAGGGGAGTTGGAGGTGTTCCAGAAGGATGGGGAGCGCAAGATCCAAAGTCGACAACAACTTCCAATTGGAACAACATGGGGACCATTTGCTGGGAAGATGGATTTGAATAACAACACACTGGTATGTTAAGATACATCAAATGTTGTAATACTGCTTGCAGTTCTTTAAGAGCTGCCGATTATAACTAAAAAGAGAAGTCTTGGAAGAGGAAGCACTGAGAAGGTAGCACTGTAAATTTTAGGGTTAGTACCGTTTGGAATTTTTCAGTTAGTTCATTGATAGTAGGTGTTGTGACCAAGCCCTGCCTGTGGCACACTCATCCAAATCTAGACCTGGGATGGGAGTTTTCCAGCCCAATGACTCTCCTGTCCATTGATGGAACTAAAACTGATCTCTTGGTCAATCAAAGCCATAACACCATGTTCCTGGTATTTATAGCAGGCCTAGGCATCCCAGAAACTTCATGCTATGAACTAATGTTGCAGATCCCTATTCTCTTCTCTGTCTGAACACCCAGATTGCTAAGTAGCTCACAAGTCTCAGCCTGAATCTATTCAGTTCCTGATTTAAGCCCTGGGATTCATGACAGTGGCTATTCTGTGCATTTGATAAAATGTTAAAAGGCAGAAGGTGAGTTTGGTTCTCCATACTTCATCATCGCTGAAATTAATTTCAAGCATTACTAGTATAATGGCTACCATGTTTTTCTTTTACAGAAGTAATTGTTCTTCAGTTAGTGCTGGGGAATGAACACAGTACTGGCAGTCCACACTAACTGCTGGATTGCATGTTTTCTAAACATAGATATTGAGCCCTTTCTCAGGATAAGTGAGAAATGGCTTGAGGCTGAGTGGGTATGAAGGCTTGAAAAACCTACCCCTGCCCCCAGATGATCATTGCTCTGATGCAACTGCCTCCTCTGCCAGCACGGAGGGTAGGGGCTGGGAAGTGTCACCCCAGCCCTCTGACCTCCCACAATGCTTCATGCGAGTCCGCAGTGCATTATGGAGATTCCCCCAATGATAGGTACCCTCCTGTCCATGTTCCAGCACCAGCTAAAAGCAGTCAGCTCTGCACACGAGCAGGGAAATGGGTTTAAGGGAGCAAGCACTCCCTTAACCTCATTTAAGAGGGTGTCTGTGTAGATGGGTTTGCATGATCCTGAAGGTTTTTACAAGCAGCCAAGACCAGGCTTGGCTTCCTTAGCCCGGTTTTGGTTGATCGTAAGAACAGCCTCATTGTTTATATCCAGTTAGACTGTTTGGTTATATATATATATTTTAAGCAGTAGCCATTATTTTTTCTCCTTCATCCCAGAAGTGCACCCTTCATGCAGCCTGGGATTTTGTCTAGCACCTAGTGAGCTGATCAACACAAGCCTACTTAACTCTTCTTTCTGTACTCCATCTTCAATACTAGTATAAGCTGCTGGCTTTTAGGGCTATTTCATCATTTAATAATGTCCAGCCATCTCACCACCCTTTTTCCTTTGCTAAACATCCAGCCTGGTGAAGATTTATGGAGAACTTGAAAACTTGCTTGCACAGTCCTACCCAGATAAGGTTGCTCATGTGGAGGGCTGGGATCAGTCTTGGTTTTGCACCTGGGCTAATCATGAAATGGAAGGGTGTGAGTGTGCACTTCTACCCCATTCCCCATTTGTGTGAATGCCCGGGCTGCCTGCATTCTTTAACTTATGTTATAATTCATAAAGCACATGTTAATGCGTATGCTGCATTACAGATTCACTCCACTGAAGTCAGAAGTCCTTAAAAATAACCAAAGGTTCATAAGTATGATAAAGGAGTTAAAAGCATAGACCACATAATCTGCTGTGATTGTTTATTCATTGTGGCTACATCACCAAGAGTGCTTTATGAATTGCCCAGCCCAGCCCGGTTTGCTCACTAATGAGAATAGCTTCATTGACTTTAATTTGTGTGTATTACTTACAACACCTATTTTGTTAGGCAGCCAGGCCTTAGCTCTGGTGCAAGATAGGATTCTGCTCCGATACTACTCCTCCATACTTCCAAGTCTGTTGATTCCTTTCTCCTTGCATCGCTGTAGTTATACAGTAACATTAATAATGCCATCATAACTTTTGTACACCATCGTAACATGGACTTTGTATAGGGGATTTAGTACAAATTCAATCCTCATTCAGTCAATTCTGTTCTTGTCACTTGAAGATAGCATTGTGCAGTTAGGTTGCACAACCTTCAGGGACCTACTTCAGGGTCACAGGAAATGTTTCTGGGTGAAATACACACACTCTACCCTGCATGTGCAACACAACCCTGAATTACTGAATACTGCAGAGGTGCTTTGCATGCTGTTCTCCACATCATTAGTCAGGATGGCAGCTGTTGTGTTCATATTCTGCTACTTGTCTGTACCTTTGAAGCATACAAATATACTTTAATTTTTTTAAAAGGAAGTATATGGGTATTTCCAGGATTCTACAATGAAACAAAAAGTGTCTTAATCTCTATCCAAAGGGTTAAATGTGTTGTACCTGTTACCTGCTTCTTTGTCTATATAGAATAGAGTAATATATTTATAGACTCAAGCAGTGTTCCCTGTAAGAGGGATTCCCTGATTTTGTTGACTACAGCTCCCAGTATTCCCAGTTGCAGTGGCTGGAGATTGTAGTCAACAACATTTAGGAATCCCTCTTACAGGGAACACCGGACTCAAGACTGCAGTATTCTCCAAACACTAGTTTTCTGTGATGCATTTGTGGTTTGGTAACTTTCATGATTTGCTATCATTCATTGCTACCCTTGATAATGAGAATAGGGGCAGCAATTTGGCATGTATTTTCTTGCAGACAAATCACCTCTGCCTTTACTCAGCCTCAAATAAAATCTGAACACTGAGTACTCCTTTTAAATTGGTTCATTTTCCAAGTGGTAATAGCAGTCTGAGTTTAAACTTGTGGTTGTTGGCTCAGGGGAGCCAGCAGACTAATTAATTCAGCACAGTAATTAATTGAGTCACTGTGCCAGATGTCAAACACTTTTTAGATCTTTCAAGTTCCTATCTTGAATTATGTTAACAATATACATCTCAAAACACTGAGAGGTTGGGTATGCTGAATAAACTGATTGAAGTGTCATTTGTCACTGCAACAACAGCAACAGACACTTGGTCAAATTCAGCTAGCAAGGATGAAGAATCATGAAGGCAGTTAGCCAAAGAACCGGACTCCATTAACCTAAGCAGGGTATGCTAACATGGGGTCACTGGGTGGAAGCTTTAGCAGCTGAACTGAGGAGGAGATGTGCCAAATCTCTCTGATTCATAAATTAGTCAGGAGTCACACTTACATAATAACAGCAGCAGAATGTTAGTGTCAAATAGTTTGCATTGTTGAATTGATTGCTTGTCATAAAAAGCTTTAAATAGTTTTACTGTTTGTAAGTTATTATTCTGTCTAAGTTGGAATGGAGAGTTTTTGTCTGCAGGCATCCCTGGTACTTTATTTTGAGCCTCTTTTTTCCTTTCCTTATACACTTATTTATTGTATCAAATCCCTGGATACTGGAATGAGGTAATGCTCTTTTTTTAAATATGAGGAAGGGTGTCCATTGTAATGATCATTTTAGGCAGCCTGACCAAAAAGACAGGTGAGATTTTCTTGTGGACTAGAAGTGAGAAAAATTGGGTTCAAATGTTTGCTCAGCTATGAAGCAAACTTTTGAACCAGTCGAGTGACTATGAAACAGTCGAGTGACTTTGCACCAGTCACACTTTCTCAGGCTAACCAACTTCACTGGGTTGTTGTGAGGTTAAAATGGGTGGTGGAGAACCTTGTGCAGCAGTTGGTGCTCCTGGGAAGAAAGGTGGGCCAAATAGGCACACTACTGTGTTACTACTACTACTAATCCAAAATGAGTAATAGAGGGTTGACATTTGAATACACAAAAGGGCTATTGATTATCTAAATGCAGGTAGGAGGCATGAAGCTCAGGTTTGCAGGCTCATGAGAACCTGCACAAATCCCTCCAACCCATGAAAATAGCAGTCGTTCTACACTGATATATTATTGTGTGGGTGCATTTGCCATTTCTAGAAGCAGGAGCCCATGTTTGTAATAGAGAATTGTGGCTACAGGGCTGGCATCTGTGAATGTTTTTACATTTTACATACACTGCCTTAATACTGCTGCACAGAACAAAACTCAGTCCTCTTACTGATGAAAAAAATTAGAGGGAACACTGGACAACAGCAATAGCCACTGGAGAGATACTGTACTCAGGACTGAGAGGGCCCTGCTCAATAAAGAGAATCACCAGTCTAAAAAGGTGCCCAAACCTCCCCATATGATCGTGTGCAAGGCCCTATTGTCTTATTTTCCAGCCTTGACTATATATTTATATGAATGTAGACTGATGATATATTTAGCAATAGCAATAACACTTACATTTATATACAGCTCTATAGCTGGAAGCTCTCTAAGCGGTTTACAATGATTTAGCATATTGCCCCCAACATTCTGGGTACTCATTTTACCGACCTCGGAAGGATGGAAGGCTGAGTCAACCTTGAGCCCCTGGTCAGGATTAAACTTGTAACCTTCTGGTTATAGGGCGGCAGTTTTACCACTGCGCCACCAGGGGCTCTTTATATATTTATACAAATATAGAAGTTCTCCTACAAAATAAAGACCTAAAGACTCTTTTCAGCCTGGCTTGTAATAATATTTAAATGATTTTAATGGTTTTAAAGTGGATTGTATGTCTATATTTTAACTGGTTTTATTTTATGTTTTATTTGAAATGGTTTTATTTTTTATTGTGAACTGCCCTGAGCCATTTTGAATGGGTGATGTATAAATGAAATTAATTAAATAAATAAAATGGATACAGTATGGAAGGCAAATGCTCACATATCTCAAATGTAACTGGGACAAAACCAAGTAAGCTGGCCTTGGCACAAGGTGAGTGCCTATTAGTTTCTAGATCAGCAGCTTTCCTGCAGTGTTTAGTGGAGTGGCTTTTCCCTTTCTAATGCTGTCTTGGTGGGACAACACTGTGGAATGAAAAGGGTTTATTGGGGTCAGTGGGAAGTAAACAGCAATAGCGGATTGTTCCATTTGTTTTCAGCACTGACAATCAACTAGGGATGTGATTCGGGTACAAATCAATTTGTACCCGAATCTAGCTGATTTGGGTGATTTGGAGACAGAACAAATTGCCCCTGTGGTCCATTGGCTAGATTTGGGTACAAATCAAATTGTGCCAGATTGAAATGGATTCAAGATTCGGTTTCCTCCTATTAATTTCCCTTGATTCCCAGCTTTCAGTTTCTTAAAAAGCTAATCTCTAGCCCTTGTAGAAGTGGAGTTATGGAGCAAAATGTGTGGTCACTATTTTTCAAGTGTTTGGATTCTTAGGTGTATAATTATTTTTACTCAGTGAATCCCTATGAGGATTTATTACACACCAAAGAGTCTAAACACCTAAAACATTCCTAAAATATAAACTGAGTACCCACTGGCTTGTGGGTTGGGAGGTAGTTGGCACATGGGATGCCACTAATTCCCCACCCGCAAAGCAGTGGGGTAAAAATGAACAGAAGAAATGAAGGTGTGTAATGAAGACACCAAAGAATATAGCCACATCAAAGATCCCTAAAAATATAAACTGAATACCCCAGTGTGTGTGTGTGTGTGTAGTCGACACATGGCAATTGACAGTTGGCACTGTCCATTGACAGTCAAAATGAACAGAAGAAATGAAGGCATAAGTGAATCCTCATAGGGATTCATTATGAGGAAAAGTTATTATACACCAAGGAATCCAAACACTTGAAAAATAGTGACCACACATTTTGCTCAATAACTCCGCTTCTACAAGAGCTAGAGCTTAGCTTTAAAAAAAAAATTAAAGCTGGGGATCCATGTTAGGCTTGGGCAACCTTGAATCCCCATTATTTCCTATGGCGGAAATATACAAAATCAGTAATAACTAAAGGAAATCATTAAAAATCAACCAAGTGCCCTACTGCCTTGAGATATGGGTGATAGGTGGCAACCATGGGGACCTACCCACCACCCAAATTTGGTGCCCCTATGACCTTTTTAAAGACCTTTATAAGTGGTTCTTTATAAGGACCTTTATAAGTGGTTCTTTATAAGGACCTTTATAAGTGGTCCAAATTGATCCAAACCCAAATAAAATCAAATCTAAATTGAATCTGGGGTGATGGGGGGGGGCAGATTCAGGCACAGAACAAATCAAGGGTGATTCGATATGGTTTCAATTCAAATAAAAAAATTGATTCCTGCACATCCCTACAATCAACGTGGAAGGATTAGGATACATCCTTTACTGACTGGGAATAAGTCTGTACCTTCCCTTCTAACAAGTAAAAATTCCCACTGAGGAAGGGGCTAGGGAGGTCTCATTGGCAATATCCTGGTCCTCTCAATAGGCCTGCCTCATATATTTTAGTTGCTGACTTAAAACTGCTCTTGTGATCTCAGCCCATTCACATTTTCCTTTGTTTGACTTGTTTTCTCTGCAGTATGAAAAACTGCCTGATCACTTGATATTGTTCACCAGTATTTTTAATCAATTTATTTAGTTTGACCATTGTGTTACATAATACCATGCTGCAAAATTTTTGTGTGTGCACCATTCCCAATTCAGAAAGAGTGTTCTTTCTAGGGTTCTGCTAAATAAAATGGATACATCTGATAAGTACAGTATAAAAATAATTGTAAATTCTTCTTCAGGATCTTTGCAGTGCCTGGTATTTGATCCATGCCTATGTACTGGTAGCTCTGGAACATTCTGAAGCTTTTTGGAATATTCTAGAACTGTAATCTAGAAGCTAGCACTCATGACTTTCCAATAGCATGATCCTTTGTGTGTGAATTTGCTTGGCAGAAAATTATAATTGGCTTACATAAATAATACATTGACAGTAACCTTAGGGCTGGCCCTAAGTCAATTCCATGTTTTTCTAGAGGAATGAATTGAACCCCAGGCAGACTCAGTCCAACATTTCAAGATATTATTTTCTGCCTTATGATTTATGTCAGATAATGCAGTGACAGAATGCGCTGCAACCTGGGATGGTGATGAGAGGGTATTGTGGTGCAGCTGCTGTGGACACGGAACCAGTAGTGCCGCTGGGGAGGATGTTGGTTGTGCTACCAGCATTACCATAGTTCAGTTGTGTCACAGAAGAGAGAAACTATGCAACCCTCCCCAGTGGCACTGCTGCTTCCATGTCCACAGCAGTGGTGCTGCAATATGCTCCCTTCATCTTTAGACATTGGGGCTATTCTGACAATCAGCAAAAATCGGGCTAGCCTCTGCGAGCCTGATTTTTGCCGATCGTCAGAACCACTGGGCTCAGCTGTGAGCCCGCTGGTTCTCGAGCGGTTAACCTGCTCCTATAGCCCTCCCCATAGCCCGGGTTTGCGGAGCGAGTGCTCCGCAAACCTGGGCTATCTGTTCGTGAGTAGCCGCAGTGCGGCTACTCGCGAGTAGACCCACGGAGGAGAGGCAAAAAGCTGACTCCCGGCTCCGTGGGTCTCCCCAGTATGCCCTGCACACTCAAGCAGTATGCCCTGCACGCGGCCCCCGCTCCCCCCAGTCCCTGCTGGCTCCGTCACGGAGCCGGCAATCGTGTGGGCGGCCAATCCAGCTGCCCAGGTCTCCCTGCCCGCTTGTCTGCGGGGAGAGCGGGCTTAGCCCACTCTCCCCGCAGTTTTGCAAAAAGCAGGTCTCACGGATCGTGAGACCCACCTCGTTATGTCAGTCATTGTTTTTAAAAGGGTCAGTAAGCTTCACACGCCTGTAATGTAGCTCCAGAATATAATATAACCTATTTACCTGAATCCAGAACTAATTTTTTTGCAAGTTCTTTCATATTAGGAATCGGGGGTCATCTTAAATTCAGAGTCCCCTTCCTTTCAGATAAATACAGGCATAACCCTTAATCAATGATAACCTGTATTTAACCTATATTTTTAAGGGGGTTATCTTAAATCCAGTGTCGTCTTCTATTTGAGAAAATACAGTATTTGAATATAACCTAAGGATATTGCATAGACCATTATCAAATCCTGTAACTTTCATGAGAATATTCTTACCAAAAGCTTTGTCAAGTATCGATAATTGTTCGACAGAAAACCAAGGAGATGTGATTGTGTCTTGCCCCTTTTCTAACTTTTTATATGGTACTTCTTTTTGCACTTGGAGTTTATCCATCTGCTCACCTAGGTTACCACTTCATGCATCTGATGAAGTGGTCTTTGGCCCACAAAAGCTTATGCCACGATTTATCCAATAGTCTTTAAGGTGCCACAGGGCTCCTTGTTGTTTTTGCTATAATAGACTAGTATTCCACCCTTCTGGTATCTGTATAGTATTGATTGAGTCATGTTAATCATTGCTCTCTTCTTCTGAACTTTAAAGGAATGATATCCTGCTGAAAGAAAGAAAAAAGGATAAGATTTCTGACTGAAGCAGATACTTGTAAGTGGAGAAGTGGCAAAGAATGTGGAGCACATGATGAAAGTAAAACAGTGGTCCGTGCCATTACTTCATTAATCAAGTGCAGGCATTCTGAAAAATGTTTTTCTTTGGCTGCAGCCATCTATTTTTTGGTGTTAATCTATGCCCTGTGGCAGGGTTTTGTGAAGCGAAACAATGAGCAGTTGTATCATACCCCCCCTCCATTGTTGTAGCCCCTGTCAGAAGGAAGAGAGGATGATTCAGGTCTGTATCAGCCTGATAAGAAGGGAAAGAGGATTCAAAATGGCTGGGTGAGAATCTGTGGGAGGAAAAGTGTGCGGTTTTGGGCCAGGCAACCAATGGGATATAGCAAAAGCCTTTTAATGGGATTCTGAAGGTTCACTGCAAAAGCTCTTGCTACTTCTAGAAGGTTTTCTAACGAAATAGTTTGATTAGAAACTACTGTGTGACTGTCTCAAGGGCCAGAGTACAAAATGCAGTTAAGTTATTGACTTGCTAATCTCTAGCTGGGTCAGTTCAGGTCAGAAACCTCCTATCTATACAGGCCCAGCCATTTGGATAATGTTGACAGCTAAAATACTGGAGTTTACCAGTCAGTTTTCATCAGAGAGTCTCATTGAAATCACTTGAAAACTACATACGCTCATTGTTACTAGTTATTTTTAATTGTGTAAGATTTTCTCAGTTTATATATGTTACCGGATATACTCACTAAAGTGTCAAGGAGTGTAGTCCCCTAACTGAGCAAAGCGGAACTTTTAAAAGAGTGATTCTCTTGCATTTGGCAGGGGGCTGCAGCAGTCCCTATTCAACTGTATAGCATCCCTCCAGTGATTGTTGCTGGCGTCTACCTTATGTTTCTTTTAAACTATGAGCCTTTTCGGACAGGGAACCATCTGATTTATTTATTATTTATCTTTTCTGTCTAAACCACTTTCAGAACTTTTGTTGAAAAGTGGTATATAAAAAGTAGAAGTAGTCATGGAAACAGATATGCCTGCACCATTGTTCCTTCCCCACCTCATCATGTATACTGTAGCTCCCTTCTTCCAGGGCTTTCCTACATCTTACATTTGTCCTGGGGACTGATATTCTTGTGGTGCTATGAGCACTGGTATTCCAGCACCCAGTAATAATGTATAGAAGTGCTCCCTGTGTGAATTGAGTCTATCACATAGTGAGTTTGTCTTCCTAACTGACAGCCATTGGTGGATGCAGTGTTGAAACCTAGTGCAAGATGGCCCCAGTCTTCGTATTCCTCAGTGGAATTTCTCATTTCAGGGGCACCTGCCTCAGACCTTGGGATGGAAGATAATTTATCCCCCCTTCTGCCCTATTCTCACTCATTTCAGGGCTTGCCCATGCACTAGGCAGACCTAGAGTACTAAAACTTGGAGGGATGTGAGTGCCCCCTGCAGTGTATAGTGGTAGCTGGGGTGGTGATGGTGAGTAAGCAGATTATACCTTCAAATATTCATAAAATGTCCCACTGCTGCCACCCTGCACCACAGCCCCATTCTGTGCAGAATCCGACCCTCCACATGCTCCTCCCCCAAAGCTCAGCTGGCCAATGTGCTTGCATGTTGGCTATTTGAGGGGCCAGCCTGGTAAAAAGCTTTGCTGAACTGACCCCCCAAATGGCTGCCACACATATATATCAGCTAGGTAGCGGCAGACTCCGTGCAGAGGTGCAGCAGTGGTGGACATCGTAGTCAATATTTGTCATAGTTGTATTTGTATTATTAAAGATATAATTTTTATTTTTATTTATTTATTGTTACATTTATACTCGCCTTTCATTAAAAAAAATAAATCCCAAGGCGACTCACAATAAAATTTAAAAACAAGATTATTAAAAAGACACATTAAAACATTGAGCTAAACAAATATAAAAACAAATCTGATTTTAAAATATTAAAAAATTAAAACACAAGCATAAAAACAGTACAAAATACAAGAAGAAGCAGCAGAGACAATCATATAAAAGCCTGGGTAAAAAGCCACAATTTGACATGCTTTCTAAAAACTGTGATGGAGGCTGAATGGAGAGAATTCCAGAGTCTGGGGGCAGCAACAGAGTGCACGTCAACCTAGTGTCCGGCGTGCACGACAACCCAGCCAGCCTCCCTCATTGTCGGCACCCGGAGCAGAGCCCCTTCAGATGACCTCATCAAGCGGGCAGCAACCCTTGGGAGCAGGCAGTCCCTCAAGTATCCTGGGTCCAAACTATTAAGGGCTTTAAAGGTCAAAACCAGCACCTTGAATTGGACCCGGAAATGAACTGGCAGCCAGTGCAGCTCTTTCAGAATGGGTGTGATGTGCTCCCACCAGGCAGCTCCAGATAAAACCCTAGCTGCTGGATTTTGCACTAGCTGTAGTTTCCAGATATTCTTCAAGGGCAGCTCCATGTAGAGTGTGTTACAGTAATCCAGCCATGATGTGACTAAGGCATGGGTAACTGTGGCCAGATCTGCCTTCTCGAGAATCTGCTTCTTCAGTTCCCATGGCCCATCCATCCAGCGCTAGCTGCCAATTATGACCTCGGTGCTCCTCCCTATTTAGTTAAAATTAGATTCTGTACCATAACAGAATGAGGAGGAGGCACTGAATTCATACTTCTCCTAGGGTGCCAAAAACCCTAGGGCCTATACAACCCATATAAACCCCATAACCTATATAATGTTGAGAGAGGGGATGCTTTTCTTTTATTCATCATCATCATCATCATCATCATCATCATGACCGGGCTCCCTTAGCCCAGTTTCTGTTGGTTGTGAAGACCACCGGGAGCCACGTGGCAGCAAGTCTGCTTACGGAGCTTGCTACTTGACCTGGGTTTTGGGTGTGACCGTGCCCCCCAAATGGGTTATCTTATAGTGTGTCTGCCGCGGCGTCTTGCAGCCACGGTGGGCACATGCCGGGAGGGGGGCTCCCAGAAATGCACCACGCACTCTCACGGTGCATTACTGGGGCTCCGGGAAGGGCGCGGGGAGCTGCTGGGCGAAGTGTGGGTGGACAGCAGGAGAACTGCCGCTCGTCTGCGCCACTGATCCTCCTGTGCAGGGAAGGGAACTCCTTCTGATCATCTGCGGGGAAGGTAAGGTTAACCCTCCTTCCACTCAGTCCTAAAAGCTCTTTTCACTGATCGCGAGAAGAGCTTCAGTGTCTTTTTGTAATAATCTATGTTTGTTAAAAATTTTAATCCTGCATGAAAAAGTATTAATGATATATAGATAGAAAGACAGACAGATACCATATAAACAAGTAAGCCAACTCACTACTGGCCTTGCTGCTTGTAAAAGTCCTGTGTGTCAGACAAGGTAATGAAGATTTTCAAGTTCTTGTGTCTTCATAAACACTTGAGTTGCTGCTCCATATATTTTGGGGGTGGGAGATCTCAATATTCTCCAACCACTATGTTGGAGACAAACATAGTATAACCACTATGTTTATCTGAAGACAAGTGGATTCAGATTTCTGTAAAGGTAGCCCAGAACAGATCCTTGTTTATACACTAGACTGCTAATCTTGGCTGACTCTGTGATATGTGAATGCTGCCCTTCACCTTAGAGGTGTGTGCCTTTTGCATACCTGGAAGACTTATTATCTCCCTATTTACTAAATGAAGAGAGTTTCTGATTTCATACGTATTCAATACCTTGTTTCAAACAAGGGTTTAATAACTTGATACTGACTAAAAGCACCCCCATTAAGTGGAATTTATGCTAATACCATCCTAATTAAGCAGTAGTTATTACCAATCATTATCATTAAGCTAAATCAGTTCCCTGGGAGACATCTCAATAAAGCAGCTGTCCCATTTCATCATGTCACATTTCTGTACTTCAGCGTGTCACATTTCTGTACTTCAAATAACATTTTACATTTATGTAGCAGTTTTTAATTTGACCAGCTTCATTGCTCTATCACCACCATTCTCAAATTCAGAAAACCAGACTCTCCAAAGTAGGTAGTAAAGGTACTTGCAAGGAAAAGGAAAAGCTCCTTTTGGAAACCTTCAGATGCTTGAATGTATCATTAAAAGATGTACTGGAGAAATGAACTACTTAGCCTTTCCATGTGTTCATTCAATCCAGGTAGTTGAATTAATTGTGTACTCACTATATGTAATGCGGTACCAAGGTTTATATAAAATAAAAAATATATACATGTTCAGAGGCTGTTAACAGATGAGTAGAGATAACCAAACTCCCACATGAACTAGAGCTGTGTTGAATATTATCTTAAGTTCAAGAAGGGAACATAGCCAAACATATGGTTAAGCTGTACATCTCCAGTTTGCATTGTTTTGATATTATTTGGAGCACTTTTGTTCCCTTGGGTGCTCAGTATACTTTTCTTCCTTATTTGCACTCACCTGGTTCTCATTTGTCCACACTGCTGTATAGTCTGATTGTCTGTGGTGAGTCACACTGCTCTTTAATGTGATTGTGCTGACCGGGATGTCTGGCAAAGGAAAGGCTAGTACACACCAAATCAGACCATTGGTTCAACTAGTTCAGTATTGTCTATACTGACTGGCAGTGGCTCTCCAAGCTTTCAGATAGGAGTCTTTCCCAGCCCTACCTGAAGATGCCTTGGATTGAACCTTGGACTTTTGAATGCATGTAGTAGAACAGGAGCCACCTAATGGTGCAGCAGGGAAATGAATTGATTAGCAAGCCAGAGGTTGCTGGTTCGAATCCCCGCTAGTATGTTTTCCAGACTATGGGGAACACCTATATCGGGCAGTAGAGATAGAGGAAGATGCTGAAAGGCATCATCTCATACTGTGTGGGAGATGGTAATGGTAAACCCCTCCTGTATTCTACCAAAGACAACCACAGGGCTCTGTGGTTGCCAGTAGTTGACACCAACTCGATGGCACACTTTATCTAGTAGAACAGGAGTGGTGGGCAAAGCCCATTTTAAATAAGGCTCAAAGAGGTCTGGGGTTGACTTGAATTGAATATGCCTTTTCCACCAAGAGGAGTTTGCATTTCAAATACACACCTCTCTGTGCATAGATATCATTAGTCTTGCTAGCTAACTCTGCCCCAATCTGAGATTTCAGGCACATACTCCCTTTTCAGTGAATTCATATTAATTGTGGAGTTATCTCTCATTGCAATCTGCTGGCATGGCTGAAAGTTGTTACTATCTACACATCTGAGTGATCCCATTATCAGCTTAACAACACAGAGACATGCAGTGAAATGATCACTGGATATTATTTGCATGTGCTATGCTGGTGGATATTAAATGGCATTTCTGAGACTCTCAGCTTCACATGATCATGTTGACAGAACACTTGGGCACCACACAATCATTGCAAATTGTGTGGCTGGGCTAACAATTGTATAAAAGCATTGCTTGTGAATTGTCCCAAAAATAACCGTCATGTGATTTGCTTAGGAAATCTATTTCCAATCCTCAATCATACATTGTTCTGAGGAAATTACTTCCGCATAGAAAATGTAGCATACTATTCAAAACCATTCTCAATTTTCCCATTTGATGCTTATGTTGTTGTTGTTTTTGTTTTATTAAAGGAGGGGGAATAAAGGCTAAGCATTGTTTTAAAGTACAGTTTGACCCGACTGAAAAACTTCTCTTTCAGACTGAGTCCTCCCCTGTCCCTTTTCCTTTTGGCATTACCTCTTTTGAGAAGCTTTGTCCTGATTTATAAGCATCATTGTCCCCAGCGTCTGTGCCTCAGATCTGAGAGGTAGGAGCAGTTGGATTGCATTTTCAGGATGCCAAATGTGTGCTCTTTGATCTGGTGGAACAGCCTGCCTCAGGGAATAAGTTCAATCTTGATTCTTTTAGTCAATCATCCACTATCAGGTACCTGAGCCCTGATTAGGAGTCTGAAAAAAGAAAGGAGCACATCACGGGTGCATGTTGGATGCTGAAGCATTTGTGAGAAGGCTGCTGGCATCACAGACAACCTTCCTGCTCATGCTGTGGTAATGTTTTCTGTTGTAAGAAATCTCCTTAATGCGTGAAGGAGCAATAAAGGGATATTTATAAAGGGACACACACAGAGCAAATGACTGCACACTCACTGATTAACCTTGGTAAGGTTGTGGACACCTCCTTCTCTTTTTTAACCTGTTCTTGTAGAGCAAATAACAAAAACTGTGTCCAGGTTTTTTACCTTGACCTCTACAAATTGCTAGGCATCTCTGCAAAGTTGTGCCTTCTTAACATTCCTAGCGTTCTCTGAATCATGCTAGTATTTAGCACTTGTTGAGTGTTAGAAGAGATCTGTACTGACAATTCATGTTATGTTTCTAAACCAAGTCACAAAATGCCATTTGTGTTTCAACTGGGCCTCAAATCGGTATATTTAAAACAACAAGGTAAATTAGCATAAATGTATCCCTAGAGACTGCCCCCTTCCAAGTGCAGTTCACAGAAATGTAAACATACTTAAGTCTCACTGAGATTTAATGTGAGTTAAAGCAACTTTACTTTCTTTAGATCAGACTTCATGGCTGTGATCCAGAGAATGCACCGAGAGGTCCACTCATTCAACAGGGCTGTCAAATTACTACAGATTTTTAGTTGATTAATCATCTGCTTTTAATAAATTAAACAATTAATTGTAAACCAGATAATTGAAACCTCAGTATTGGTGCTGTTTTCAGGTACCTTAGAATACAAAAAGGGGGGGGGGACCCTGACCAACATCCAGAACAAGAAACCTCATGCGAAATAAACACTGTTGTGCTAGCTACGCTAAAAGTAGGGATTTGTGCAAGAACTCTATTGTGCTATAGCGCTTGTTACAGCATCTCACACTTGCACAAGTACTTTCTTTATAGCAAATTAGGCATACCTCAGGTGCACAGTTGTTCTGCAGCTGCAAGTGAGCTTCTGGTTATGCAACACTAGTCTAGAACACAAACTGCATAGATAGTGCAACTAGCTAGAACAAAATCCTTCTGCATGCAGTTTGTTGCTCTGGATGTCAGCTACTATTTTTTTTATAGAAACAAAAGACATCACTGCAGCTACTGCACCTTTCCAATAACTTCAGAGTAGCTGAAGAAGATGGAAGCTGCAATGTCTTTCCCATGTCCATAATGTCTGTTAAGTTAATCAACAATAAAATTTATTCTTATTCTTTTTGATTAACCACATTATTTGGTGATCCAGATAATACTTGTACAGATTGCTGTTTGAAGCTTTATAAATTTATTGTGTGTAGCGAGGTGTCTGTGTGCGCACATACATATGAATAACATACACACACACATACACGTGTATAACACACCAGAAAAGAAAAGAAAAACAGCAATGGAGACTCCTGCAGCACTTACGGCATATGTTACATGGGCTAGAGCCCATTTGTCATATGCATGCAGCTGATGAAATGTGCTGTAACCCACAAACTTTTGCCACAATACATTTGTTAGACTTTAAGATGCTATGTGGAGTCTCCATTGTTGTTTTTGCTACAAGAACTACCCTTTCGCACGGAGGGCGAGCGGGACCAAGTCCCAATTAATTCCCAGCCATATCAGTTAAAATTTCTCCCTATTGATTTAATCAACAAAAATGTTGATTAAGCCAATTAAACTTTGAACACCTAGTTATCAGATGTGAATATGTGATCGGAAATATTTTTCATAGTGTTTTCCAATCTGATTTAGGGCCAAACTAGACATGATGTTAACTGTGTTATTTAACCTTCCATGCTTGTTTCTTTAAAATAAATAGCAGTTGCAGAGGAGGGACAATCTCAGTCAAGATTGCAGCATGGAGGAGGAAGGTTTTAATACTTTCCCTCTGCCACAGTCCTGATCTGGATCCTCCACCCCTTTGAAAGCAGTTTATGTTAATAAATAAATACACAGGGCTCAAACAATCTGATCAATGGCATATCTTGTTTAACCCTGATACTAAAAGGCCACAACTTTTGCCATGTGAATAGCGATTGCTATGGGAAGAAGAACTGGAATGAGGAGGAATAGGTTATCAGGTTTTAAAATTGTTTCTTTTGTCACAGAAGTGACCAGAGAAGACAGTGGAAAAGAACTCAGCTTCCCTTTCCTTCCTGGTCATTTCCACATAGAAGACAACATCTGTGCTGGGGGCATACAAAATTGCTTTCTGGAGGCATATCACTACTGATTTCTTGTGCAACACTGAAATCATCACAGGTTTCTTCAGCCAGTTGTGGAGGAGATAGATTCTCATGATCCACTAAAAGCAGGCTAAGGGAGCGTTAAATATCCACTAACTGCTGCTTTGCAGACCCCCGACTGGGAGGCTAAAAAGCAGCCTTCCAGCTCGGGGGTCTCTCCAGCATACCCTGCGTGCTCACATAGGGCATGCTGGAACTACCGGGGGCCATGCGGCCCCCGAACTCCTAAGCCCCCGCCGGTTCCATGATGGAGCAGGCAGTTGTGTGAGTGGCCGCAGCGGTCGCCCAGGCAGGGCTTGCTGCTCGTCTTTGGGGAGAGTGGGCTTAGCCCTCTCTCCCCACAAACCCTCTGGAGGTGGGTCTCATTGATTGTGAGACCCTCTTCGTGGTGTAGTGGTAAAAATGTCAGACTTGTATTTGGGAAATCCAATTTGCCACACCAGGAAACTCACGCCGGGAAAAACACTCTAGGAAGCTCACGCCGGGAAAAACATGCCGGGAAACTCACTAGATGACCTTGGGCCAGCCCATCTCCTTGAATGTGCTCTACCTTGCAGGGTGTTGTGAGGGCAAATCTGGGGTGGGGGTGGCGACCATGGACATTTTGTTTTGTCAATGTTTGTCCATGTATTTTGTCCTGAGTTTTGTCCATGTATTGTGTCCTGAGTAATAAGTAAGTGTTTCAGCTTCTCCTCTTTGGCCTCAGAGTCAAGGTGAGGAGTGGCCTAGTTTAATGCACCACTCGCCCCCATCTCATCTGTAGCCCTTATGCAGCTCCCATTCTCTGCGACATCACCAGGTAGTCACCAGGCTAAGGAGAGACTCCCACCTCTTCTTCTAATCACCAGCCCTTTCCTCTTTAAATAGGGCCTGGCAATATGGGCCCTTTTGACGGAAAGGGGAACTCCCATCTCACCTCTTCCTTCTGCAACAGTGACGTTCTCTCTTTCTCCTGCTGCCTTGAAACCTCACTCCTGGTTGGCTCCCCTTCACCAGCGTGTCAGCCACTGCCTGCAGCAGTGGGGGTTTCCTCATATGGCATGTCAGGGGTTGGTTGTCTGGCACAAGGCTTGGGCCAGGCTCGTTCAAGCTTCCTGACCTGTTCCCCCAACAAAGTGTTGAGTGATATAATTACTCTGCAGTTTAAAAAACCCACCCAAGTGAAACATCCAAATATTCAGTAATGTTTCTTGGCAATAAAGTTGTTGCTGAACTTCATAATGCCTCGATTCAGAATACAAACCTCAGGAACTCTCCCTCCCTCACACCCACCCACCCACCACATGCTTCAAGCCTTCTCCCATTTGCCTGCCTCCTTGTTTTCAACCCTGCTCCCTCCCATCTGGTCTGCTTGCCTGCTTTGCTGATGCTCTGGCAGCAGAAGGAATGAAGGGAGAGATATCCTTCTCTCTCTCATGCCTCCTGGCATGTGACTTGCTTCTGTAACAGCACCAGTGCCAGACACACCGGGGGGGGGGAGGGACGGAGAAAGAGATCTCTCCTCCCCCCCCCTTCCACCATTACCAGAGCTGCAGCAACATCCACAACATAAGCAGGCAGGTGGGCAGGAGTGGGGGAAGAGTCTTGCATGAGAGAGGAGAAAGAGGATTTAAAGGTTCAGAGAGGGATGGATTGGACCTCATTACATCCCCAGTTAAGAGTGAAACAGGTTCAATTTTAATTGAATATTTCCCAAAATGAGAGGTTCACCATATTTTATTTATGTATTCATTTATTTGATTTATATATTGCCCTTCCAAAAAATGGCTCATCAAAATAAAAACAATTAAAATCAATTAACAATTAAAATCAAAACTAAATCAATTAAACAATTAAAATAATTTAAATATTAAAATCATATGCAACCTTCACTTGAGAAATTTCAGCAGATACTGCCTGTTCTTCGACATGGTCTCTGTCTTTTACACTAATGGGCTATGCTCCTGCGCAGAGACCTCGTTGGAATCTAACAAGCTCAATTCTCCTGTTTGGGGCAGGAACCCCGCCCCCAGCGACTATATGTGGCTGCGCCACTCCTTATCCCCTCACTCTTTCTTCGTCCACACTTCATTGAACGTCGTGGAGTTGGCAGCTTGACAACAAGTAGGATCTATCTGTCCCCTTGTTGCTGTTTTCTCTCTGCTTCTTTGTTTTATTTCTTTATTTCTTCGTGTAGTAGCGGGTTTTTTTGGGGTGGGTGGGTTGGTTTTTACGGTCTTTCCCCTTTTCGGAGTTCCGATCCCAGCTGGGATGGAGCATGGTGGCTGGCCAGCCTTCGGTGTTTATGCTGGGCACGACAAACTTCAAAAAGTGTGTTTGGTGTGGATCGCAGATCCCTTCCCCCAATACTCATACCGAGTGTCTGTTGTGTCTGGGGGAATCCCACATTGTCGAGACCGGTCTTCACTGTCAGAAGTTCATGAAGCAGGCTCGCAAAAATAGGGCTTCTCGCCTGCGCGCAGCCCTGTGGTACCTGGCTCTCAATTCATTGGAAGCCTTATCATTGAAGCGATCCGTGAAAATGGTTTCATCGGTGAAAATGGTTTCATCGGTGACATCAGAGCGTTCTGTGTCTGCTCCTGTAGAGACTAAGAACCTGAGCTTGGTACTGGTATCGACACCCCCTAAGGTTGTCCCTTCAATTATTTTGAGTGTGCTGGTGTGCTCAGAAGACCCTCTGCAGTATTCAGCTTCCGTGATACCAAAATCATCCTCGATTCCTGTGACTTCGGTACCTAAGGTGAAGAAGAAGAAGCTGAAGTTGCATCGTGACTTGGCAGTGGGTTGACACTTTTCTCCTATATCCAAGAGGAAGAAGACAGAGGAAGTTCCTGAATGGGAAGCCCCTGTGGCCAAGAAGATTAAAGTAGCCTTGGATTGTCCCATACAGAAGTTGTCGGTGTCGGCACAGCCTAGCCTGCCTGTGGTTGCAGAGTCATTGGACTTGGTCCACGATCAGGCTAGATTGAATAGAGAACTTTCGGTGGCGACGGATGAACCGGGGTATGCTTCATCGGAGGAGGAGGCCTATTCTCCAGCAAGCCCGCAGAAGATGCATCCTGGCTCCCTAGGCATCAGTCACAAAGACAAGAGTGTATCCCCCTGAGGGACCGTGATCAGCGTGGTGCCCATTGGGAATTGGAAGAACGCTCCTCGACTTACGGACGGGATTGGTCCTGGGACCGTTGCGATCAATCATATCCGGATCGATACCAGGCGGCAGAATATCCCTCCTTGTGAAATTGAGCCTTCTAATGGTGCTTGGTGCCGAGGTTCTGGTTTGTGCAATCGATACCAGGTGGACTATCGGTCTGACTATTCGGACTATGTTCAGCCTCGCCATGGGTCCAGTTATTTGGATGGTCCCATGTATGGGAAGCCTGTAACAATGAGGGGTTGGTGTGAACCCCACTCACACTCAGAAGGGAGGCCGTGTTCCCGCTCACTGCAATGCTCCCGAAGGGATCGAAATGAGCATTGCAGACTGCCCCCTTTGGCCCCAGTGATACAGCAGGCTACCGTGCCTATCCAAGTATTGCCGGCAGAATTTCCCACTTTGGTATCGGACAATCCGGATATCAAACCGGGCTCCCCTTCGGGTTCAACGCCCATGGCATAAGATCCTTTGGCTCCCCCAGAGTCCAAGTATGAGAGCAATGCTAGCTCCCAGGACTCTGAAGCTGTTTCCCTGGGCTCATCCCCGCTCAGCATACAGTCGGACTTCAAGCCTGTCTCCCCGTCGGAGGACTTCAAGCTGTACTCCGCTTACGTGACCCGAATGGCTTCAGCCTTGGGAGCGAGCCTCGGTGCTCAGCTAAAGGGAGAACTAGACCCGTTATTCAGCCTTATTGATTCGGAGGCCAAGGTACTGGCCACTTTGCCCCTGAACCCAGCGTTGTTGAGGGTCATGTGGGGTCACTGGAAGAAGCCGGCGATGCTTTCCCAGCCTCACAGGCATTTAGAGAATTTCTACAAGGTGCAATTTCAGGATGATACGACCTTTTTGAAAAATCATTCCACCCTGAATTTGATTGTCCTGGAGGCTTCCTTACAAAAGACCAGAGGTCACATCCAGTCGGCACTGAGTGACAAAGAGGGCAGAAAATTGGACTCCTTTGGGAGAAGGCTTTATTCCGCCTCAGCCCTCAACTTGAGGGTGGCCAGTTATCAGGTTTATAATGCCCAATATAACCACTTTTGGGGAAAAGATGGGTCCTTTCCTGGATCTCCTCCCACAAGTCAAGAGGGCTTCGGCAAAAGCGTTTTTTTTTGCAAGGCTATTCAGGTGGCAAAGCAGGAATATTATTCAGCCTGCCATTCGGTGGAATGTGTGGCCAAAAGATGGCCAAATCCGTGGCACTCAGACAACATGTTTGTCTGAGTTTGTCTGCACTGAAATATGAGGCCCGTGCTAAGGTCGAGGAACTGCCCTTTGAGGGCTCTAGCCTTTTCTCTGAGCAGACTGGTCAGCACCTCATACTGAACCTCAGGGCTCTGAACAAATATTTGGTCTGCAAAAGGTTCTGAATGCTGTCGGAACCGACCGTTATGACCATCCTGGAAAAGAAAATGTGGATGGTTTCCCTGGACTTAAAGGATGCATATTTACCACGTCTCAATACACCCTCAGCATTGTCGCTTCCTGCAGTTTCAGATAGGTGGGATTCCCTATCAATTCAATGCCTTGCCATTCAGCATCACGAGGGCACTGATGGTTTTAATGAAATTTTTGGCCCCAGTGGTGGCTTTCCTGCAGGAGCGAGGGTTGCATGTTCTACCGTATTTAGATGCTCATCGTGGCGAGCAGCAGATGTGCTGTCCTGGACACCCTTGATTGTAGTAGATACTCTGTAGGCTCTGTCTGGGTTTCCAAATAAATTTTTAAAAATCCCAGTTGGAACTGACCCGACAGATTCAGTTCATTGGGCTGATATTCAGTATGACTTTGGAAAAGTCTTCCTTCTGATAGGCCGCATAGGTACTCTCCGGAAGCTGGCGGCCGCTTTCTTCGCCAGAGGCCTGCAGAATACGTGCTCAGTGCAGCGCGTGTTGGGTCATATGGCGGCCACTACGTATGTGCTGCCTCAAGCATCTCTTCGAATGCACATCATTAAGAGATGGTTTTTAGACACCCTTTGAGATCCAGGCCAGGGTTGCTAGATTTGGCTGATTTTTAGCCAAACTTTGGGTTTGGCTAAAAATGGGTTGCAGCCCATTTTACCCACGAGTATACCCTTTGGATCCTGGCAACCTTGATCCGGGCCATCTAGAGCCCCAACCCCTCGATGGGTATGGGCAATGGCAGAGTGGTGGACAGAGTTGCGGCATCTGACTGTCGGTGCTCCCTTTCAAGCCCCTCGATCCCATTGGGTGGCCACAACAGACGCCTCGGAGCTCGGTTGTGGGGCTCACCTAGAAGGGTTGTGTCTGAGTGTACATTTGTCCCCCAAGGAAAGGACTCGACACATCAATTCTTTGGAGCTGTTGGCCATTTTCAACACTCTCAAGGGCTTCCTGCCCATGATTGGGGGTCACTCAGTGACGATACAAACAGACAATACGATGGCAAAAGCCTACATCAATCGACAGGGCGGCATGTCCTTGAGAAGCCTTCCTTTTCTGTCTCTGCGCCTGTGGCATTGGTGCATGGCACATGCAGTGTCGCCTCAGGCAATTCATATACTAGGTTCCCTGAATGTCCAAGCAGACACTATGAGCAGAATGACAGTCGTCTCCAACAAGTGGGTTTTGCACCAGGGTGTTCTCCAGGACACATTTGCGAATTGGGGAGTCCCAGCTATGGGCCTATTTGCTTCCTGGGACAATGCACAATGCACAAACCCTCTATTGCTCCAGGGGAGGGCAAGGGTTCTCTAGGCAATGCTTTCGTCCAGTCTTGGACCGGGCCCTCTTCTGTATGTGTTTCCCGCATTTCCCCTCATTCCGAGGGTCCTGCACAAGCTGAGGGTGGATCAAGCCATGGCAATTCTGATAGCTCCGTGGTGGCCCAGGAGGCCTTGGTTTCTGGCCCTGAGGCACTTGGCGGTGGATTGGAAATGCCTGACTGCCCTACCGGACTCCTGCCCTACACAGGAGAAGGGATGTGTGCTCCACTTGGATGTTCGGCCCCTCCATCTGGTGGCATAGAAGGTCCTGCCGACCTCGTTGAGACTTAAGGAAGTTTTGGTTGCTGCCAGAAAGCAGTCCGCACGGAAGTCATATGATCACAAGTGGACTCGTTTCTGTTCATTCACTTCCCTGCATGAGTTTGATGCATGTAATCCATCTGTACAAGTTATATGTAATTATCTGTTGTCCCTTAAGGAATCTGGTTTAAAGCTTTCATCCCTTAAGGTGTATTTGGCTGCTGTTGTGGCATGTTCCCTCGCTAACCGGGCCTCATGGTTTAAAGATCTGGTAGTGAAATGTTTTCTAAAAGGTTTAACACATATGTTCCCAGATGATCCGGTCATGTCACCAGCCTGGGACCTATCAGTGGTATTGGTTGGTCTGCTACAACCACCATTTGAGCCTTTGGCTTCAATTGACCCCCATCTCCTGACCTGGAAGGTCGCCTTTTTGGTGGCTATTACCTCTGCCAGGAGGGTAAGTGAGTTAAGGGCCCTGAGGGTTGACTAACCGTACCTTCAGTTCCATAAGGACAAGGTTGTACTCAGGACAGATGTCCAGTTCCTGCCCAAGGTGGTGTCTATGTTTCACTGTTTGTCCCTGCTCACTTTGCCCGTGTTTTTCCTGAATCCATCATCGGATGCGGAGAGAAGGTTACAATGTCTGGATGTTCGAAGGGTGTTATCCTTCTACATTCAGAGGTCTGCTGAATGGAGGAAATCTCCTGCCTTGTTTGTTTTGTATGATGGGCTGCATAAAGGTCTCCCAAGTGTCAGCCCAGTCCATGTCAAGGTGGATAGTTTCCACAATTGAGCTTTGTTATCAATTGGCTCATAAACAGTTGCCTGCGATGGTTGAGGCACACTCTGTTAGGTCCGTGGCAGCCTCTGTGGCCTTTGATCGTGCAGTCCCGTTGGACACTATATGTCAGGCAGCTACCTGGGCTTTTTCCCATTCATTTATTTGTCATTATGCAATTGATGCCAGGGCACAGAATGATGCTGTATTTGGCAGGAGTGTCCTGCAATCCATTTTTGGTTGATGTACTTGTTCTGAAATAAAATTCTTCTGGCAGATTTCATATTGTTTCTGTCTTCCCTGCTCCGTGGGTGCTAGCTTGCTATGCACCCAGTAGTGTAAAAGACAGAGACCACGTTGAAGAACGACAGGTTACTCACCTGTAACTTTGGTTCTTCTAGTGGTCATTTGCACTTTTACACGCCCTCCCTTCCTCCCCGTGGAGTTCACTGAAGCTGGACTCTGTGACTGAGGGGATAAGGAGTGGTGCAGCTGCATATAGCGCTTGGGGGCATGGTTCCCGCCCCAAGCAGGAGAATTGAGCTTGTTAGATTCCGACGAGGTTTCTGCGCAGGCGTATAGCCCATTAGTGTAAAAGTACAGATGACCTCTAGAAGAACCAAAGTTACAGCTGAGTAATCTGTAGTATTTATATTGCACTATATCAATCAGCAATGCATAAGTACAGTAGTGAAAATGGCTATATTCAGCGACAGTTGCCAACATCCTATGGAGGTGGCTGCAGGTGGAATCCGAATTATGTGCTTTAGCCCGGCAGGTTGCTCAGTTTCAGGCCCTGCCTTTGCCTGCTTGCACATTTCCCTTAATATTCCTTTATGTATAATTATCCCTAGAATGAGCTTGTGAGATTCTTAAGCACCCTGCCAACTTGAATGTAGTGAGATTGCAAGATAACTAAGTATATATAAATCTCTATCTTTCATGGCATTTGAACTTGATAATGGAAACAAGTTTGATAGAGATAAAGTCAATGAATGCATTATATTTAGACAAGATATCCAGTATGCAGAAGGCTCTGCATTACTTTGTTGTGTTAGCAGCTGGTAGCATTGAGTGTTCCACATACAGTTGATAGCAGCGATACATTCACACTCAGTGATTATCAAAAAAGATTTCAGGGCTCTGGAATTAATCACACATTTGAGAAGACAAATAGAAAGAGATAAGTAGGAAAGTTATGGTTGTTTTTGGTGGGGGAATTAATACCTGTATGACTATTATAAATACTTATTTTTCTTAAAATCAAGTATGAACGAAGTTAAGGCTATAGGAAAAGTCTGTGTAATTAGTTAATATTATTAATTATATAATTGAAATGTTGAGGACAGGAAGAGTGGCTCTAACAAAGATGCCCATTCTAAGACTCATGGATTCATTTGTTCCCTCTATGGATGACAATGTTGACACAGACAGTAAAAATAGCTCTGGTGGCATCTAGGTTCCCTTTGCCAATAACTGTATGGCAATCTCACAATCAGAATGTTTAGTTAATTTTATATTGGCTTGAATGATATTGAGTATTTATTTTATCATATTTATATACCCCCTGATAAGTGCATCTCTAGCCAGTGTATACAATTTAAAACACTACAAATATAAAACAGAGTAAAAACAGTTAAAACAATTTCACAGAATAAAAAGTTAAAATAATCTCATGAGATAAAAACAAATTAAACAGTTTAAAATTAATTTCAATTAATTTTAATAAAAGGAGATGCTCTTATTTTAACAGGGAACATATTCTAAAGCCCTGGGGCAGTCACAGAGGAAGCCCGGTTCTGAGTTGCCACCAAATGAGTTGGCGGCAACTGTAGCCGGACCTCTCCAGAAGATTGTATAGGCAGCAGGATTCATGACAGAGAATGTGCTCTCTTTACCCTGGACCCAAGCTGTTGAGGGCTTTATAGGTAATAACCAGCACTTTGTATTGTTTGGCATGGTAACAAACCCAACTTAGGACATATGTTTGGATCAAAAGCATACTCATATGTTCCTAAAGAGAAAAGAAGTAAATTGAACTGCAGATGTGAAGAAGGAATACTCTCTAGATATACGCTAGGAGGGAAAGGATACAGAATCCTTGATGTGGCCATTGGAACAGTAAGAATATGCAATGTAGTATACTTTGATAAAATACAAAGGCCAACCACAAGTGATGTGCCAGAAACTGGACCAGAGATCCAGATGGAAAAGGAACTAAGAGAAGAAGAAATTACCATAAGCCTGGAGCTAACCAGTGAACCAGAACCAGAAGGGGAAGCAGAAGTTGAGCCAGAAGTGAGGCACTCAGAAAGACACAACAAAGGATTCTACCCTGGAGACTCTCTTACATGGCCAGAAAGAAAGAGACCCAGGAACCCTGCACATGGGAAGACATTGAAAGATTACCAACATGTAAAGCTAAAAATTGGAGAAAAGCTGCAGAAGAAGAGATGGAATCTCTACACAAAAATAAATCTTGGACACTTGTGGAATTACCTGCTGGGAAAAAGTCAGTAGGATGCAAATTATTATTGTTGTTGTTGCTGTTATTTATTTATTTGTTTGTTTGTTATTTATTCGATTTCTATACCGCCCTTCCAAAAATGGCTTAGGGTGGTTTACACAGAGAAATAATAAATAAATAAGATGGATCCCTGTCCACAAAGGGATCACAATCTAAAAAGAAACAAGACAGACACCAGCAACAGTCACTGGAGGTACTGTGCTGGGAGTGGATAGGGCCAGTTACTCTCCCTCTGCTAAATAAAGAGAATCACCACATTAAAAGGTGCCTCTTTGCCAAGTTAGCAGGGGTTAATGGGTCTTCAAAACAAAATGGGTCTTCAAAACAAAACACAATGCAGAAGGATATATTGAATGCTACAAAGCCAGATTAGTAGCTGAGGGATACTCTAAAAATATGGTGAAGACTATGATGAGACATTTGCACCTGTAATGAAGCATACTTCATTAAGAACACTTCTCAGCATAGCAGCAGCAAGAAAGATCCCAGTTGATCACCTAGATGTGAAGTTGATCATTGGTGAAATCAGGGACCTGGAACATCTTCCTTATGAGGCAAGGCTACAGCATCCGGGGCTCTTTACCTTGGAAAAGGGCAGCTAAGGGGAGACATGATCGAAGTATATAAAATTATGCCTGGAGTGGAGAGGGTGGACAGAGATAACTCCACCACCCCCTTCACAACACTAGAACCAGGGGTTGTTCCATGAAACTGAAGGCTGGGAATTTTAGGACCAACAAAAGGAAGTGCTTTTTCATACAATGCATAATTCATCTATGTAATTCTCTGCCATGGGATGTGGTGATGGCCACTAGCTTCGATGGCTTTAAAAGACAGGTCTATCAATGGCTACTAGTTGGGTGGCAAGATTGCCTCTAAGTACCAGTTGCAGGAGAGCAACAGCAAGGGAGAGGGTATGACCCTCACCTCTTGCCTGTGGGCTTCTCAGAGTCATGTGGTGGGCCACTGTGTGAAACAAGATGCTGGACTCGATGTTCCTTGGGCCTGATCCAGCAGGGCTGTTCTTATGTTTTTATGGTCAGAGCCAAATCATTGACACAATGGTGTTCTGAAGAGTGATAAATGGAGGTTAAGCCTTAAGGCATGGAGGTTAATGCACACTGTTATATGCATTCTACAAATAGTAGTTTAAATTGGTATTTATAGCATGTGTAGAGGGTGGTTCAAACAAATAGCCCTCACCTGTTATTAACAAAGAGATCCATAAAGTCTAGCATCCTGCTTTCAACAGCAACCAGTCAGTTCTCTTTGATTGCTCACAAACAAAGCAGGAAGATGATGGCCATTCCTCTCTTATTTAACCTCAGCATCTTGTATTTATGAGCATACAGCTGTATGTTCTATACGTATAGGAGCTATTATGGCTAATAGCTATCTTTCATGAATTTATCTGCCTTAAAAAAAATCACCTAAATGAGTGGCCATCACTGCTTGTGGAAGTGAATTCCACAGTTATATGTTGTATAAAGAAATACTTACATTGTCATTCTTGAACCTACTATTAATCTGTGTTCATTATATGAACCTGAGCTATGTAGTATTATGAAAGGGCAGGAAAATGTTTATTTACTCTGTCCACTGTGTTCATAATTTTGTAGACCTCTATCACATCCCTCCTTAGCTGTATCCCCCCACCCCCCAACTTATAAGCCTTCTCATAGAGAAGTTACTCCAATCCTTTTTCTGTATGGTTTCCAGCTATCCAATATCCTTTTTGAGATACAGCAAGCAGATACTTAGGTATGTAGGATATTCAGGGAATTTAGGAATTGGCTGGAAGCCTATCTGCCTCTCCAGTTCCTAATGCAGCTAGGAAAAACCCAGCTTCCTCCTGCTTACCCTTTAGAAGCAAATTTTGCCAAATAATAGGACAAAAGCATTAGACCTTTGGTTTGTCAGCCCAGAGTTTCCTTCAGATCTTTAACCAAGAATATATATTTGTTTTCAGAGATCCTTATAACATAACTGTGTAATTAGTAAATTTGTGTAGCAGAGTAGCTGAGGGGTGAATTAGGGCTTCCTTGGTTTGAGTCTTATCTTTTCCATGTCCTTATCATGTGGACTTTTCAAGCTTCTCAGCCTTAGCAGCAATATGGAAATAATAATACAGTACTTGTTTATCTTGTCCAGTTGTTGTTGTTACTACTACTGCTACTACTACTACTATTACTACATAAGCATCATAAGATATATTTTTATAACACTTTGCAACAAAATTCTCAAAGCGGTTTACCTAGAAAAATAAATAATAAGTAAATAGGTAAATTAGATGGCTCCCTGTCCCAAAAGGGCTCACAATATAAAAAGAAACATTTAGTAATTGGTTTAAAATGAGAGTTAAGCTGCTTTACATTTTCACTTGTGCTCTAAAAAGAATGGAAATTGCAAGTTAAACAGCCCATCTTAACTTCCAAGCTGTAAAGAATTTGTAAAGTCTGGCATGATGATGGCTTTAGAAATGAGGCTCCATGCACCCACACTTTGCCTTGGACATTGGGTTGGGGAGGGATGCATCCAGGCAGACATTTAACAGGTGCAGCTTCCCTAATCACTTCCTAGAGATGCCCCTGATGCATTTCTGTCTGAGGCATCTCTGATCAAGGCAAAGTTTATGTCTATGTAAACTCTTTTGAGAACTTTTGTTGAAAAACATTTTGTACATATTCATCATAGTCTCAGGGTGTAGCGAGGTTAAAGATGACCCTGGGGCGAGATTTGAGGTGGCTTGCCACCACCACCTGTCTTTGTGGCCCCACTTTCATAGCTGAAGCCACAGCTCACCCAGTGGCGGCCTCCGTTTGCAATGCCAGCACAGTCTGATTATGCTACCATGATAGTGCAAGCACACAACCCCATGCCAGTGTGAGATCTCACCTGCTGCCTCTTGTTGCTGGGATGGGGCAGTGTATCAGCAACGTGGCCATTACTAGGTTCAAGCAAGCACTGATCTTGCCCATATTGCGGCCACGCGTCTTTACTGCTCTGTGACACTTGTTAAGGTGGGAACTAGGCTTAATATTTTGGTTACTGTTCAGAGCTGCAATTCCTTGTACTCAAAAAGGATTATTCCAAACCAGAGCAACAAAAACAAAGTTGATTTCTCATTAAAGTTAAGGTAAAGGTAAAGTTGTGCCATCGAGTCAGTGTCGACTCCTGGCAACCACAAAGCCATGTGGTTTTCTTTGGTAGAATACAGGAGAGGTTTACCATTGCCATCTCCCACTGAGTGTGAGATGATGCCTTTCACCATCTTCCTATATCACTGCTGCCCAATATAGGTGTTCCCCATAGTCTGGGAAACATACCAGCAGGGATTCAAACCAGCAACCTCCTGCTCTCTAGGCAAGTTACTTCTCTGCTGCACCATTAGGTGGTTCCACTGACTTCTCATTAGGGCAGCAAAAAAGCACAAAAGTAAAGAGACATCCCAGGCCAGAATCTATCTGGGGGGGAAATGCAAGATATTGCAGGATACACTATTAAGATAATAGGAAGGAAGAAGAAAGGCAATCAGTAGAAATCACCTACTTCTGGAGTGTGTCTAGCATGCAACAGTGAAGTAGAGGATTATTTGATTAAAGGCACGGGCTTGTTTATAGTTCTAGAAGGGAAGGGCTACTGGGTTCTCCCATACACACACCTGCAACATGATAGTTCAATGTGAACTAACCTTTAAATACATATTTCACAATATCTGCCATGGGCATTAATTTTTATAGTATCTGGCATGATTTTGAGCGCTGCAAAGTTAAAAAAAAAAAAAAAGCCACAAAAGACCCGAGAAGCAGAGCGGTGGTCAGAGCTAGAGAAAGACAGAGAAACTTTCATTATGAGGCTGTTCTCATGAACAGCCAAGCCCAGACATGAGCAGCCACGTTTGGGTTTGGCTGCCCGTGAGAACCGCTGGGATCTGCACGGACTCTGGTGGTGCTGCAGCATTAAACCCAGCACCGCAGCCCGGCTCTAAGGAAAGGTTAATAGCACAAATGCCCTTGAACATCTTTAATGGTATTGTTAAGGGCACTAATGCCCTTAACAGGATTGTGTATTCCCCCAGATGACCCTTTGCAACCTGGGCAACGTGCAAGCCGCGTGCCCACATGACCAGGAGCTCGTGCTAACACAGAGATAGGTGCCTATAGTGCCTGTTCCCTGGGGGAATCCCCCAGTGCACTGTGTTCGGTGCAAGGTGCACTGTGGAATTCATGGAGGCCAGGACAATGACTCCTGGCCTGCTTTTACCAGTGTAGCCGGCAGCGCTTCTTGTGTGGGCACGTGGCTGTGTTCGTGGCTGTGCATGCACAACCCCGGGCTGCAAAGAGTCATCTTGGGGAAGGTAAGCTGAACCCTTCTTTTTTGCCTACCTGTCCATCCGACCTCATGCACGGTCGTGTGAATTATATATATTTAATTTGTTAAGAATTTTGTATCTTACATCATTGCAAAGCATTTAACATAAAAACACGATGAAGCTCTTCTCACTATCTGTGAGAAGAGCTTCTGTCAGCCCACTCTCCCCACAGACAATCAAAGGGCAGCACTGGGGCGGCCGGATCAGCCACCCACACAACTGCCGGCTCCGTCATGGAGCCAGTGGTGGCTGCAGGCATCAGGGCCCGTGCAGCCCCAGGACGTCCCAGGATGCCCTGCACAAGTGCACGGGGCATCTTGGAGAGGCCCCTGAGCCCAGGAGGCTGGCTACAACCTCCCGGTTGAGGGTATACTTGTGTGTCACCGCGCGCTGCAGTGACACACGAGCAAAGAAATGAGGTTAACAGAGCGCTCTTTCCATTAACCTCATTTAAGGGGAGGGTGTTCTAGGCGGGGACGGTGTTCCATTTAAGGGGAAGGTGTGCTCCTTGAGAGCACTGGGCTCGCCCCGTGGTTCCCATGATTGACGGAAAGCGGGCTAAGGTCCCTTAGCTTGCTTTTCGTTGATCATGGGAATAGCCTTAATATAACACAGACATACACACCCCTTAAGTAATATATAAAAACTAAGAATAATCAGGGAGCGCTAAAAAAATTCCATAAAACTTAAACAGCCTTCTTAAACAAAAGGTCTTTCAGTGGTCTTTCAGATCACCACCAAAGAAGCCAGATAAACCTCTCATGGTAGTGAGCCACCATAGAAAAAGCCTTCTTATGTCTTGCCTCCAGCTCCACAGTAGTGAACTGATGAAGATCCAGGCAGGTTTCATGATGGAGTGGCAGTCCTTTAAGAATCCCGATCCTAATCCTAATCTGACTTGGGGCCAGGGTACCTGTCGGACATCATTCACCCATATGAATCTGCCAGGGCCCTCCACTCATCATCTCAGACCCTGCTCATGACCTCACCACCAACAGAGATCCGGTTGGCGGTGAATAGAGACAGGGCCTTTTTGGTTGTGGCCCCATGCTCTCTCCCTCAGTGTTTTGAAAAAAACACCTCAAAACGCACCATTTTAAGGAGGCTTTTTAATGCTCCATTATTGTTTTGTTATATCTGGTAGGCTCTTTAGCTTCTTTAGCCTTTTATAATTTTCAGTTTTAATTTGAACCTAATAATTGTGGTGTTTAATCTGACTTTTAAAAAGTTAATTTTATTACTTTAATTGTATCGGTGTCTATCTTATTGTTGTGAGCCGCCCCGAGCAGTAGTGCACTGGAGGGGCGGGGTATAAACATTTTAAATAAATAATAATCATAAATAATCCTCACACCTTGAATTGGACCCAGAAGTAAACAGGCAACCAATGCAGCTGGTAGAGGCATACCATGATTTAATCAGGCTGCTCAACTTCAGTGTGCAAGCAGTCAATGAGGCTATTCACAAGCGCATGCAAAACTGGACTAAGGGAGCCCAGCCTGCTTTTGCGAACACATGTGAACTTCTGGGTTTGGGCCTGATCCCGACAGCTACATGGTGGCAAACCCGCCTAAGTAGCACCCCCTTTGAAATGAGGTGAAGGGAACAATCTCTCGCTTAGCTCCATTTTTTTAATTGTGTGTCAGCTGCAGGTGCTGGCACACTCGGTGGGGAGATCCCAATAATGTACTCACGCAATGCATTATTGGAGCTCCAGGAGGCAGGGACACTGCTTGTCTGGTTAGGCGATCCACCTGCCCAGGGAAGGAATGGAGATAGTTTGCAGGGAAGGGAAGTTGAATCCACCTTCCCCGCAAACCGCCCCAGAGCTCTTCTCACTGATTGTGAGAAGAGCTCCAATGTAAAGGATAAATGAATGTCTGTATTATATAGAGGGGTAAACTTTGGTTTTTTGGCAAGCATGAATTGTCCCCTTTGCTAAGCAGGGTCCACCCTGGTTTTCATTTGAATGGGAGACTACATGTGTGAGCACTGTGAGATATTCTCCTTAAGGGATGGAGCTTCTCTGGGAAGAGCATCTGAATGCTTGCATGCAGAAGGTTCCAGGTTCCCTCCCTGGCATCTCCAAGATAGGGCTGAGAGAGACTCCTGTCTGCAGCCTTGGAGAAGCTGCTGCCAGACTGTGTAGACAGTATACTGAGATAGATGGACCAATGATCTGGCAGCTTCCTATTCAGCAGCAACATTTCTGCTCAGGTTTTTTTCCACTGCATCTTAATGTCAGCCATTTTAATATTTGAGGAATGAGTCTGCAAACTCTCTTCTTGGGCAAATAACTTGTACTTTAGTGCCACAGTCCAGATAAAACTTGTTTTATTTTGTCCTAGTAAAATTTGTTTATGTGTTGGTAGCAGCTGCTCTCCTCCATTTGCCAATATCTATTAATGATAATTACCCTGAATGCTATACCAACTCCATGATGCCATCACATCATTCTGTGGAAGATTGTGATCTTATCTAAAGCTATTCTGTTTAACTCTGACACTCCTTCTATTATAGTGGAGTGCTGATAGCATCATGCCTGTTAGGATCAGACATTAGTTGGAATCAATATTTGAAAATGTGCCTGTTTTTGCTTAATAGCAAAGTTAGTACAAGGGTCATAGCAAGATCATTTGTTGGATGAGATAGTACAGCTTCATCATGTCAGGTAAAGTGGTTTCTTTGCAGCGTTTGCTAGTGAAAGTGAAACAGACAAAATAATAATCCTTCCCAAACTAAGGATGTTTGCTTTGATAGCCACCACCTGATGCAGTGTTTTTCAGACTGTTCTGGAGAACATCGGAATGCCTCAGAAGCTTATCGGGAATTCCTTCCACGAGAAGTTCAGCAGTGGTGAACAAACTTCCCTAGATATCAAACTGTTCTCTTTTACAAAGCTATCCCTGCAATGGGCATCCAAGCAAAAATGTTAAGGTTCACTCTTATTTTATATAATTAGATACTGATGCTTTGTAGCGCAGTGATCAGGATTCCATGCGGGGTAGTCCTTCCGTGAGGCAAGTTGAGGCAGTCACTTCAGGCGCAGGTTCATGGGGGGACACGGGGTAGCAGGTGCTAGGTCCCTACCACCATGGGTGCTGCTAACCTGCTGTCCACTTCCACCATCCTTCCTTGCCCTGCTGTGGGATGCTGTTAATTGATGGAGGGGTTATATTGTTCTTTGCCTCAGGCTGCAAAATGTTTTGGCCCACCCCTGACATCACGTGAACTGGTCATTCATTCATTCATTCAGTTTCTATACTGCCCTTCCAAAAATGGCTCAGGGCGGTTTACATTAAAACAAAACAATTAAAATCAATTAACAGTTAAAAACGGAGACTATAAAACAACATAAAAGTTAACACATTCACGACAGTTTAAAAACCCTGGACGGCCAGGTCAAACGGGCTCACTTGAAGGCCAATAATGAATTCAAATTATGGATTTTGTAATTGAAATGAGCCCTGTAATGTGCCCCAGAATCCCCTCCAGAATCCAAGAGTTCTGTGGCAAATGCACAAGCATTCCTTGAGAGGCAAGTAGATTTGTAGAGGGTTCCTCAAAGAAGACTGAAAACCGTTGATTTAATGAAATGGGGCCAAGGTGTAATTTTCTAAGGGACTTCTTGTTTATATCACAACATATCTCTATCTTGTTTGTATTATATTTACATCATCAGTGCACTGCGGCATATTAATTATAAAGTGTGATAGTAACAAAGTGTAATTTTTAAACCAAGAATTAATAACAAATCATTTTAAGGGGTAAAAGCATACAGAACCATCCCTGGTTTCTCTGTATATTGTTCTGACCATTGATGATGGTCAAATATGCTAATAATACTCTCATTAAAGGAAGCTAGATACTTTAATGACTGGCTAATATATTCATGCTTATTAGGACTGCAGGTGCTAATTGATTTAATCAGTAGATTATCCAACTGAAGTTTTAATAGCAGACTAAAAATTATCCCCTTGATTAATCAGCTGGGCACATCCCCATGCAGGCCATACAGATGGTCCAGCTCTCTTCCCTCTACCAAATCTAATGACAAAGAAACTGAAAGATGGCTTTTCCTTTCAGTTTTTATCCAGAGCTGGCAGATATTTTGCATTTCATGGTAAAACCACTATAGCTAACAATGTTCAACTGAATCACAGATAAATGCATCTCTCAGAGTTGAGTGCTCCGCAATACTGCTGGGGTTTGAACTTGTTACTTTAAAAAAACCACACATAAACAGCTCTATCTTGGTTCTGTGGCTGTCATATTATTTTACAGGATTCTCAAATTGATGAAAAAATGTTATTAAAGATTGCCTAATATTACTGTATTAAGGGGGACAAAGCCCTTCAGCATCCTCTGAAAGGCACTTTTATTATGGTTTTGGAAATGTTCACATTTATTTCAGTGTATTCAAAAGCAAGATGCTTGATCAACTAAAAACATTTCATCAACCTAAATGATCTGATATCAGGTATGATGCTTTGGTAGGACCAGCTGACAATTACAATGCTAGACATTAATGCCAGCCTTGTGCAAATAATGTTGCTCAGTACATTATGGAACTTTTTTGTATCTGTCTTCTGAAGCATCAAGCATGGGTTAGTCCCAGAGGCAAGATAGCAGACTTGATGGGCCAGTGTTCTGATCTTATACAACAAAACCTATGTGCCTCTGATATGTTGACAGACCCTTACCTTAAACTGTGCTAGCAGGCACAGCTCTAATAATAAGAAACTGACTGATACACTCCTTCCTGAGGTTTCTATAAAAAGTCAAGTAAATGATAATGAATAAATAATCTCCTGCTAAATTTCATACTGAGCCTACCTCAGGCAAGATGTGGCAAATGTGTAAGAATTTCTGAACACTGGTAATTTAGGGTTAAGAAAAGTTTGCAGCTCCCCTCTACTGCTTTTGTTTGTCTTTAAGGTGTTATTAGCTTAGATCTCTTGCATTCATATTCCCTGAATATTAAATATCTTGTGCTAAGAGCTGGATTTTTTTAGGTTGAGGGAAAGGATAACTGGAGGTGGGGTGGAGGAGTTGAAAAATGTTGGTTATACTAATGAAATAATCCCAGTTCCCTGATCTGGTGTGCAGAAAGGAAAAGAACGAAGAAATTGAATTGAAAAATGCATTAGGTAATGCCTGATCTAGACATTAATCTGCTTACTTACACAGAGCAGAGATACAAATTCTCTTGAGATAGCTAACTTAGTTTCTGATGTGGTATAATCCATGTTTATACAAGCATCCTTAAATTGTACTGAATTATAAAGAGAAAAGGTTTCTAAGAAAAATGGCAAGTCGAATGGGGGGGGATTGTTTTTCTCATTCATTACTTTATTTATTCAAGCACGTTTTCAGGGAGGCATGTGACCTCAAAAATATTTCATGAATTGTTGGGCTTGGTCCCCCCCACCCCATTTTGATCAAAATTGCTCAGTACAAGCAAAATACTTCAGATGCATTTTGGTCTTAGAAAGAGATGCTATAAGAAATCCTTGGTTATTGTTTAGTTGGACTTCAATCTCAATGGAAATGAAGATGCCAGAATCAAACTTTCAATCTTTTCTAAATTTCTTTTTTATAGGCAGTTTGAATGGTGCACTTTATTCTTTGGTAGTACGATTCCCCATTAGGCATTTGTCTTGTTGACATGTGAATATCCTGTTGTCACAGATTAACGTAGCTGTGTGCTAGGAAGCAGGATGCCATTTAAGATAGCCCTTGAGCAAACACCTAGATCAGTGGATGGTCATCTGGTGGCTTCTGGACATGTTGGCACACTTGTGGCTGTTTATTGGTTTTGTAACATTAAACAATTGCCTCCTTTCCTAACATAAAATTGTGGAAACAAAAGATGTGCTTGATGACAGTGAGATACCTTTCTTTGGAAAGGTCTGATACTCATTTTGGTGGAGGCAGCGGCGGTGGTGATGCCAGGAGCATACCGGGATAAGAACAAACCCTGTCCTTAAGACACTAATAAGAAAGATTTCAAATGGTTTTCTTCAGCAATTGAAAGAATCAGAAGTACCCTTTCAGTCTGGTCCAGGGGCATGGTTTGAAGGTACGTGAGGTAGCAACCTTGCTGCATCTAATCAGGTTCAAGTTTCATCAGTTTCTGAAACTGAGATTGCCTGAGAACGATATGTATACAACTTTGAATTACATCAACCTTGAATTCTATTCTCTCTCTCTAACCTGTTCCTAATTGTTTATCTTTGTTTTGTGTGAAATAACATTGAATTTTTCTTATATATGCTCCTTTTTCTGTGAGAAGGCTTACATTCCCAATACACAAAATCCAATTTTCTATTCATATTGAACTGATAAATATATATAATCAGATAGTATTATTCATTCATTCATTCATTCATTCATCAACATTTATTATTTAACACATTTGTATACTGCCCCAAACAAAAGTCTCTGGGCGGTTTACAACAAAACGATAAAAACAAGAGATAAAAGGAATAAAATACGACAATAATTAAAATTTAAAGTGTTAAACCTATTTAAAACTATTTAAAAAAACAATTAACAATATCTAATTAAAACCCTGGGTGAACTAATGTGTCTTGACTTCCTTTTTAAAAGTTGTAAGAGATGAGGAGGCTCCTATTTCAGCAGGATGTGTGTTCCAAAGCCTCGGGGCAGGAATGGAGAAGGCCCGTCCATGAGTAGCCACCAGACAAGCCAGTGGCAACTGCAGATGAACCTCCCCAGATGATCTCAATGGGTGATGTGGTTTATAGCGAAGAAGATGTTCTATTAAATACCCAGGGCCCAAGCTGTTTAGGCGTTATAAGTTATAACCAAGATCTTGTATTTTGCCTGGAAACTTATCAGCAGCTAGTGTAGATCTTTTAAGATAGGTGACCCAGAGACCAACCTGGCTGCCGCATTCTGGACCAACTGCAGTTACTGGACTAGATACAAAGGCAGCCCCACATAAAGCACATTGCAGTAGTCAAGTCCGGAGATGACCAGCAGATATACTACTGTTCTGAGGTCATTTATCTCAAGAAATGGACACAGGTGGCATATCAGCCAAAGCTGATAAAAGGCACCTGTGGCCACTGTCTCAACCTGGGACACCAGGGAAAGTTTTGTGTCCAGAACCACCTCCAGAATATACACCTCTTCATTCTGGGGAAGTGTGACACCATACAGAACTGGCAGATCAATATCATCTCCTGAGTTCCGACCCTGCACAATAAGTACCTCCGTCTTATCTGGCTTCACCTTCAGTTTGTTCAGACTCTTATTCAGCCCATCACTGCCTTCAGACAGGCATTTAGGGAGGTTATGCCTTCTCCTGATGATGCTGACATGGAGAAATAGATTTGGGTGCCATCAGCATACTGATAACACCCTGCACCAAATCTCCTGATGATCTCTCCAAGCGGCTTCATGTAGATGTTGAACAACATTGGAGACAATATGGAGCTCTGAGGGACACCATACCGAAGTTCAGTTTTTGAAGAATAACAGCCCGCAAGGGACACCATCTAGAATTTGCCCGAGAGGTAAGAGTGGAACCACAGCAAAGCAGTGCCTCCCACCCCCAACCCCTCAGACGCTCCAGAAGGATACTCTGGTCGATAGTACCGGAAGCCTCTGAGAGGTCCAAAAGGACCAACTGAGTCACACTACCTTTGTCAATTCCCAATTGGAGATAATCCATCAGGACGATCAAGGCAGTCTCCACCCTATAGCCCACCCCAAAGCTGGTCTGAAACGGGTCTAGATAATCAGTTTCATCCAAGACTGCCTGGAGTTAGGAGGCCACCACCCTCTCAATTACCTTGCCCAGCCACAGAAGTTTGGAGACAGGCCTATAGTTGTTTATCTCTGAGGAGTCCAAGACAGGCTTCTTCAGAAGTGGTCTAATAATTGCCTTCTTAAGGCAAGGAGGCATCCTGCCCTCCCTCAGAGAAGCATTTATGATCTCTACTAGGCCTTCTACAACAACCTCCCTGCCAGATACAGTAGTATTAGACATGTTGGGCAAGAGTCAAGAGAACAGCTGGTAGTCTGCATTGCTCCAAGCAGCTTGTCCACATCCTCACGAGTCACAAACTGACTCCACAAACTGATCCAGCCTAATCACATAAGAGGAGTCACTGGACACCTCCGATTCAGACACTCCAGTGACTGTGGGGTCTAAATCCAAGTCGGCCCGAATACTAGAGATTTTATCCACACAAAAATCATTAAACATGTCACAGTGGGTAATAGATGGTCCAGATTCTGATTCCAGGGAGAAGGGGCCAGTCTATCTCAGTCTATTATGAGTACGTGTTTATTTTCAAATCCTTTGGAAATGGTTTAAGAGAGTCTAAAACTGCCAAATTAAATTAAATTAAATTAAATTAAATTAAATAGACTGGGACTTCTGTTGGTGTACCAATCACCCCGCTGCCCAATGGAGTCCCTAACTCAGCTGATAGACTTTGTCTAGGGTTTGGCATTGGAGTCTCCCAGGCTTGTGGTGCTGGGGGACTTCAATGTCCATTTTGGGACCAGTATGTCTGGAGCGGCTCAGGAGTTCAGGAGTTTCCAAAGGAGCTGAAAATAAACACGTACTCATAATAGATTGGGATAGGCATAGGCCTATCCCAGTCTATTCTAAGTACTTGTTTATTTTCAACTCCTTTGGAAATGGTTTAAGAAAGTCTAAAACTGCCAAGTTAAATTGTTTGTCATTGTTCAAATATGGTTTAAGGATTTTATAGTTGGCTGTGGTGGTTACATACACAGACACATGCATGAACATAAGAACAGCCCTGCTGGATCAGGCCCAAGGCCCATCTAGTCCTGCATCCTGTTTCTCACAGTGGCCCACCAGATACTGCTGGAAGCCACAGGCAGGAGTTGAGGGTGCCCTCTCTCCTGCCATTATTCCCCTGCAACTGGTTCTCAGAGCCATCCTGCCTTTTGAGACTGGAGGTGCTATTTTAGAGCTATTTTAGAAATAACTAGTAGGCGAGGTCCGCCTTTGACCAGGCAAAGTAATTTTGTGGAGATTACACTTCTAGGAGAGTTCAAGAAATTAAATGTATGCGCAATATAATTTTTTTTAATTAAGGTGCTTGCAAAAGGGAAGTAAAAGAACAGTTTGAAATTTCAAATATTAATTTTATTGTTTAATGACCATATATGGTAAATTTGTAGCATAGTAAATATAAATCTGATAAAGATCTTTTGCTTTTCTTTGTTACTATGTTGTTTTGGAATTTTATTGATCTGATTAAAAATCTGTTGAGAACAAGAACAGTTAAAATACGATTACTAATTCTGAACGTATGCCCCCCCCATCATTTAAACATGTCTCCAAGCATATTCCAGTGTAGAAAATGGTGTGTTCAGCTACCTTTTAGGGGGCAGGAGTGTTCATGCAAATTTTGACATCTGTAGGTAATCAGGAAGTATGATATTCAGAATTTATTCAAAAAACTACAGAAAATTACTCCCTCCCCTCAAGTATATTCCAGTGTTTAAAGAAGAAGAAGAAGAAGCAAAAACAAAAACTAGTGTATTCAGCTAATTTCAGTGGCAGGATTGTATATGCATAATTTGGTATCTGTAGGTCGTCTGGAAGTATGCCTTTGTTTTACACAAACACATTCTTCTAAATATGTAATCGATTCTTACCAGGATGTTTGCACTGCAATCCTGCATAAAGTTAGGTTTCATACATCCTGTTGAATTCACTGGCATTTAAATAGCCTAAATGTGTGATCTACCGTCTTTTTGTACTGCAGCTCTCAGCAAACTAAACCTGCCAATTTGCTGAGATCTTAATAAGCCGCTGCTCCAAGTTAGGAATGAGCATGGAACTGGTTTTGCCGCTTGAGACTTGGGCTCTGTTAAACTGGTCCGGTTCAGCCATGGAGCCGGGCTGAGCCAGCTCGCGGCCCGGCTCAGGAGGTATACTTGTAAAGGGGAATCTGGTGAGGATTCCAGTTTACAGGTGAAGGGAATTTACAAGTAAATGGAGTTTGTGTGAGAGAGAAAGAGAGGGAAAGTAGTATTTACCTTAATAATTAAGGTGATAGGGATGGCAGAGGCGGCATCAGAGAGCTCTTCCGAAGACATTGGAGGTGGCAGGAGCTCCTCCAACACCCCATGCCAGCCTCCGAAATGACAATTCGGGCCTCTGTTCATGTGCAGAGGCCATTGGAGTGGCCTCTGTGTGTGTGCAGATGCCATTTGCATCAGCATGGAAATCATGTGGTGACGCAAATGGCCTCTGTGCATGCACAGAGGCCCGGACCAGGCCACAGCTGGCCTGGACTGTCATTTGGGAGACCGTGTTTGTGTGTGTGTGTGTGTGTGTGTAGAAGTCCCCACTGCCACCTCTGATGTCTCTGCCGTGGCCACCACTGTAGCCTCCTCTGTTGCTGCTGCCACCTTAATTATTAAGGAAAATACTACTTTCCCTCTCCCGCCAATTTAGTGTAGGGAATTTCCTTTACTTGTAAAGGGGAATCGTTGCTGGATTTCCCTTTGGGAGCTGATCCGGTTCGAACTCAGACCACCCGAAACAGGCCAAGTCCAGGGTGAATGTTGAGCCCAACTTGAAGCTAGCCGGCTTGCACATCCCTACTCCAGGTGCCCCTGGAGATTAAGTAGATGGCCTTCTTGAAATGTGAAGATAATTTGAAATATTACTGACCACCCCGGTACTAGTTCTTTGACTTCCACCTTATGCTGTAAAAAACAGATGCAGGTCTGGCACAGGCTGAAGATGGGTGTTATATGACTTGCAGGAATGTGATACATTGAAAGCCTCCAGAGAGAAACACCCTTACTCTTTTCTAGAACTGATGATGCTGGTGCATATTTTGCCTGCAAATGACCCTACTGACAAATTACCATTGAAAGCCTGGACTGATTAGAGGACTGCTGCTCTTCCTCTTGATCATTTTGTATTTTTTCTAATGCTTGATTAAATATAGTATGTGTTATTTTAACTCTCTATAGTCATCGAATGGTGATTGTCCATAACCATTTTTATCATATTTTAAAAAATCTTTTATCCTATTAAACTCTTTCACCGTGTTCTTATTCTGCATATTCCATTCCTATGTTGAATGTTCATACTTTTTCAAGGTCAACTTCTCCCCCCCGCCCATCCGCTTCCACATTTATTGTGCATATATTGTTTGGCATATGCTTTCCCTTGTACCTGTGCTGGTTCCCATTCCAAATATATTCTACACTCACTTTGTAATTTTACTCCAATTATATACAGTTCTAACCTAAATCTGTTTGTTATATTTATGGTTTCTTCATATGAACCTCCATGTCACACTCATGTTTTTCTATTCGTATCTTTTTGTTGCTGCTATTGTTTGAGGCTGGGTTTTTTTAGGAATCTTTCTATAGGAAGATTTCTGGTTTATTGTGAATTGGGATGGTTTCTTATGTCACACAAGATTAAGATGCTTAATGCAAGGAATAGAGCTCAGAGCAGCTCAAAGGAACTAAATGGTACCAGAAAGAAAGTGGAACACAGAAGCGTTGAATGGATCCAGGGAACTTGTTAATATCAACTAAAGCTTGCAGTCCTATTGGTAAATACCATTGTCGCTACTGAGAAAACATTTTTGGGATTGAAGCAAAATGTACTGTTAGAGAAAGAATTGTCTTCCACTGTGCTAAATGTTGCTCTGGCAAACAGAAGCAACATACACTTTCAGAGCAGAGAGTCACTGACAAATAAAACTCTGCTTTATAGAAGGAAGCTCATAAAGCTGGCAGAGTGCTCTACCAGGTGTAAACCTGTCTATTCCTGTGCTACAGTTAGTGATGATTAGGAACAGCTGTTTCCAACCAGATGTTTTAGCAGGATGTTAAAAATATTCTGCACATATATTTCTACAGCTGTGATGCAGGCCTTATTTGTATATTCAGTGTGGCATTAGCATATGACGAATAAAGGAGAAAGTGTAGCTCCGTCATCAGGAACATGGATACTGCACAAAGTCAGGAGCATACAGAAAGAGAGCAGTTAAGCTTTTAGGAATACTTTCATGTCCACCTTTGTAATGTGTGGGCATCCTCATGGGAGAGACACCATGTCTTAATATCCATGAATTGAAATTGTATGCAAGTATTTATGTTGTAGATAACTTATATTGTAAAGCACACAAGTTAACTGGAAAAGGGTTGTAATATGTTAATATTATGCTGGTTATCCATTATCCTCTGTGCCAGATCTTCACACCCAGGCAGGTTCATATCGGGGAAAGTGATCCTTCAGATATCATCAGATTCAGGTTTTTCAGTGCAGGGGGCATCACTTGCACTGGATACAACTTTTAAAATGAATACAATTGTAATCTTACTTTTTTTCATAGGCTATTAGCTATTAAGATCTGCCAGAGAGGCTCTGTTCTCTGTCCCATCAACATCTGATGTGTGTTTGGCCGAGGGCTGGGAGAGAGCTTTCTCTGTAAGCACACCCAGGGGATGGCATTCCTTACCAAGGGGGCCACGCCGCACTTCCTCTGTGATGGTGCTTCTTTGCCAGGTCAAGGCATTTCTGTTCTGCCAAGGTTTTAACAACTCTGTTATGTTTTTGCCTTGATGATGCTGATTGTGTTTTATTTGCTGCTGTTTTATACTTCGGTGATGATGTTTTTATCTGGTATATTTATCTACTGCTGTTTTATTGTTGTTGTTTTTAAGTGATGGTAGAGTATTTTATGTTTATGCTGGTAGACACTTTGTTAAAGTAGAAAGGCAAGATATAAATATGTATATAAATAAAATAAAATAAACTCTTACGATTACATTTTCATAGACTTTCAAACACGGTTGCACCTTCTAAGAGTACATCTGTGTCTTTCAGAACTTAACACAAGAAGCAACGTGCTTAATGTCTTTTTACCCAACACTCTGTATTCTAGGGAAAAGAAGTCAAACATTATAATATACAAAGAAGAAAGATCTCTTCTACTTTTGCATGTAGCTGTATTAGAGCTTTGGGTCTTTCTATCAAAATAAAAGTAAAAGGGATTAGTGACATAATACAATAGTATTATAAATATTTAACAGTGGTAGGTAGTTGAGTGCAAGTGGTAACAACCAGCATGATTTGGGATAATGTGCACTCAGTTTGTGGATTTAGCTCTACACTAAACATCAAGGGCTTTGGGGTTTTTTTTGGTTTTTTGGTCTCCATTTGTGGAGAGGCAAACAAAAATGGGACAAGAGCACAATTAGTTAGTTTCAAGTTCACACAGACTTAAACGCTGGTAAGACAGGTTGTTTGCTCCTCCTAACCTGAGATAGAGAAAATGGCAGTTCCAGATAAATAAGCTTCTGTATGAATTATGGTTGAACTATTCTATAAATTTTATTTTTGATTCTATATGATTAATGGCATACTGAACTACAAAGCCCCAAATGGATTATAGTCCATAGGGCTTGAGATAAATATATTCTCCTTATGTTCTCACACCATCTGTATCTACTGGGAGTATTCTCTTTGCCAGTCCATTGGTGCAGAAACTTTATAGGACATGGGCAGTTTGGGCTGGTCTGCATGAAATTTTTGATATCTGCATAGTTAATCTTAAAAAAATCTAATGGTTGCTGTATGTGTAAAGAAGGGTCTAAATACCAGTTTCAGGGAGTAGCAAACTACTGCATGAGGTAGTGAAGAGAGGCATGCTCCCAGCTCTTGCCTATGGGCTTTACAGATGCATATGCTGGGTCACTGTGTGAAACAGGATGCTGGACTAGATAAGTCTTGGGCCTGATCCAGCAGATCTGTTCTTATGAAGGGGCCCCCACACGTTTGCAAACCTGATCCAGCAGGCATCACAAGACAGTGGGTAGTATGGTCAGTACTTTGTTGTGTATGGCTGCTGACTGACTAGCAGATTTCCTTATGGGCCATTAGAATTATTGGCTGACATCTTGACTAATGAAGTGCTTGCATAACAAGCAAAGTTGCACTAACACAAAAAGATTACATAGTTTTGCTAAAAACCAGGGCTTTGAGCACTAGTGCTCCTGAATCAAAGTTCCTTTTAAAACAAATGCGGCACGCTGCAGCTTACACAGCCATTGTGTAATTACAAGCATTTCTGTGGCAACACAACACTAGTCTAGAATGCAAACTCCAGACTTTGCGCAGGGAGCTAGTGCAACATCTTGCTCTGATGCAACGTTGTTCCGCATGTACTTCATTATTTATTTTGTTTGATTTTATTTTTCTATCACTTCACCTCTAGGTGGTCCACAAATATAAAAACAGATTTTTAAAAGCCCAAATAAATCATTAAAACAAAATTAAAACCAATTTAAAATCATTTCAGTTCTCACTAAAGGCCAGCCTAAAAAGATACTATATGTTTTTAAGGCTCTTTTAAAGGTTGCTAAAACTCTTTAATGTCTAATATCATTAGTCAGAATGTCAGGCATCGGTCCTTGCCTACATGTGGTACTATTGGCCAGCTAGCATAATTTCTTTCCACCCCTTCATCTAATGTTGCTGTGTAATGCTCAAGATTAAATCTTTGGAACTCTCCTCTCTCAGCTTTTGTGCAGCAGCAGCCATTTATTATCAGCCACATCTCTTCACCAACCACCACTGCTCCACATGGAGGGCAGTGCTATATGTTACATTGGAAGTGTGAGAAAGGTGTCCTCCTAATGCCAGTTCATACAACCTCCATATGATAGCTGTGACAGGTAGACCAGCCCATAGAGTGGTGCCTTACTGTTACCAAATTCTCTACACCTGAACTTGCCAAAGTCCAAGTTATACCTTCAGAAAGCACTGTAAAACATTCCTGTTTAGGCTGCTTTTAGGTGGCATTTGGAAGCTAGATTGGAGCTAGAGCCACTGCTACCATACAGCATAAATAGCCCAGGACATTTTATATTTACGTATAGGTTAAGGGGATTCTGGCAAGGAAATACTCTGGGGTTTTTTGTGTGTTCTGTTTTTGTTTTTAGCATTTTGTGGCCAAGGTTTTAAACTGAATGGTTGAGTGTTCTCTCTTTTTTGGCCTTTAAATTTCTGTCCTGCCAGGATCCTTCATGATGGAGCAGGATAGAAAACATATTGGTTGAGTGACTGGATGGATGGATGGATGAATTACCGAAAGTAAGTGTGGTTTTACAAAGCACATTAAAGGCTGAGAAATTCATTCTACACATATGTGTGTACAGTGTTTGTCAATAACGTTCTACAAAGTTGTGGTTTGCTATTTCAGAGTAGGAATAGGAGTACTATTTCATGCAGTAGTTTGCTACTCCATGTACTTCACTAGAAAGATGGCATAATAATAATAAATTAAAAGAACAATAAATAAAACAACTTTATTTGTTAGCCGCTCCATTAAAAAATGATCTCTGGATGGTGTACAGCACAACACTAAAACATGAGATAAAAACACACATTAAATCATTGATTGATTGATGGATTAAGTGCCATCAAGTCGGTGTTGACTGTTAGCGACCACATAGATAGCTTCTCTCCAGGATGATCTTCAACTTGGCCTTTAAGGTCTCTCAGTGGTGCATTCATTGCTGTTGTAATTGAGACCATCCACCTTGCTGCTGGTCATCCTCTTCTCATTCCTTCCAACTTTTCCCAGCATTATGGACTTCTCAAGGGAGCTGGGTTTTTGCATAATGTGTTGGAAGTATGATAGTTTGAGCCAGGTCATTTGGGCCTTGAGTGAAAATTCTGCATTGATTTGTTCTATGATTCATTTGTTTGTTTTCCTGGTTGTCCATGGTATCCTCAAAAGTCTTCTCCAGCACCAAAGTTCAAAAACGTCAATATTTTTTCTATCATGCTTCTTCAAAGCCTTCGTATCCATAGAGTGTCACGGGAAAAATAATTGTCCAAATGATCCTAATCTTTGTAGGTGTACACATGTCACAGCATCTAAATATCCTTTCCAAGGCCTTCATTGCAACCCTACCAAGTGCTAGTCTGTGGTATATTTCTTGACTGCTGGATCTTTTACTGTTGATGGTCGATCCACTCCATTGTCTTTATTATCAGTTCTGAGGCTGGTTGATGTACTTGTTGTCATTAGTTTAGTTTTCTTTACATTTAATCATAGTCCCATATTTTCACTGTGTTCCTTGACTTTCATTCCTAGAGCTTGCATATCATCTGCCTTCTCAGCTATCAGAGTGGTGTCATCAGCGTAGCGCAGGTTATTGACATTTCTTCCTCCAACTTAAAAACCACACTTATCTTCTTCCAATCCAGCTTTTCTCAGTATATGTTGAATAAAGAAGGAGAAAGAAGTTGAATAAAGGAGAAAGTATACAGCCATGTCTTACTCCTTTGCCGATCTGGAACCAGTCTGTTTCACCATGTTCCGTCTGGACTGTGGCTTCATGTCCTGTGTATAGATTTCTCATGAGAACAGTGAGATGTTCTGGGATGCCCGTTTTTAAAAGAATATTCCATAACTTGACATGGTTGATGCAATCAAAGGCTTTTCTGTAGTCAATAAAGCATATATGGACTTCTTTTTGCTATTCTTTGGCTTTCTCCATTATCCAGCGTGCATCAGCAACAATGTATCTTGTTCCTCGGACTTTTCTGAAACCAGCTTGAACATCCGGCATTTCCCTTTCCACGTAGGGCTCTAATCTAATCAAATCAGTTCCCGGAGGCGCTCTGCAGTAATGCTTTTAGTGGGTTCTTGGCAGACAAAATTTCCTCTATTCAGTCTGACTTGGACTCCACTATTTGTGCAGGGTCTATGAAGGAGGTGTCCAGCGATCCTTCTTACAGTGTTAGGTTGGATCAGTTTCAGTCTGTGACTCCTGAGGATGTGGACAAGCTGCTTGGGGCAGTGCAGCCTACCGCCTGTTCTCTGGATCCTTGCCCGACTTGGCTGCTTCTTTCTAGCAGGGAGATTGTTGGAAGTGGCCTAGTTAATATCATGAATGCATCACTGAGGGACAGTAGGGTGCCTCCATGTTTGAAGAAGGCAATAGTTAGACCTCTTCTTAAGAAGCCTTCCTTGGATCCCTCAGCGATGGATAGTAATAGGCCAATCTCCTTTGGTTGGGCAAGGTGATTGAGAGGGTGGTGGCCAACCAGCTCCAGGCAGTTTGGGAAGAAACTGATTATCTAGACCCATTTCAAACTGGCTTTAGAATGGGCTATGGGGTTGAGACAGCCTTGGTCGGCCTGATGGATGACCTTTACCAGGGAATCGACGGAGTGTGACTCTGTTGGTTCTCTTGGATCGCTCAGTGGCGTTCAGTACCATCGACCATGGTATCCTTCTGGGTCGCCTGGGGGAGTTGGGGATAGGAGGCACTGCTTTACAGTGGTTCTGTTCCTATTTCTCTGGTAGATTCCAGATGGTGGAGCTTGGTGATGGTTGCTCCTCAAAACAGGAGCTGTTATATGGAGTCCCCCAGGCCTCCATTTTGTCACGAATGCTTTTTAATATATACATGAAACTGCTGGGTGTGGTCATCAGGAGATTTGGTACTGGGTGTTATCAGTATGCTAACTGCATCATCATTTTCATCTGCATCATCAGGAAATGCTGTTCATTCCCTAAATGCCTGCCTACAGAAAGTAATGGGCTGGATAAGGGATAACAAATTGAAGCTGAATCCTAGCAAGACGGAGGTGTTCATTGTAGGGGCTCAGAATATGAAAGATGAGTTAGATCTCCCTGTGCTGGATGGGTCACACTCCCTCGGAAGGAGCAGGTGCGCAGCTTGGGAGCACTACTGGACCCAGGCCTCACCCTGGTATCACAGGTGGAGGCGATGGCCAGGAGTGCTTTCTATCAGCTTCGGCTGTGTCCATTCCTTGAAGAGAGGTGCCTTCATTGCCTATGGGCAGCTATCCTGGTGGTGGTGGGGAATAGAAGAAGTAACGGCAAGTCAGCAGGCCGTTCCAGGGGAAGGGTAGTCAGTAATTTAATAGCTGTCTCCTCTTCCGGCTGTCCTGCCAGTTCTTTGACCTCGGGGAGCACTGCCAACGACCCACATAGCCTTTCCCTGCTCATCTGTAATGCCAGGTAAGTCCAAAATAAATCTGAACTCATCCATGATTTGATCATGGATGAAGGGGCCGACCTGGTATGTATTACCGAGACTTGGTTGGGAAAGGCAAGTGGTCCAGTTTGGTCCCAGCTTCTCCCTCCAGGATATTCTGTAGAGGAGCAGGTGAGGAGATGTGGACGGGAAGGTGGAGTGGCTGTGGTCTATAAGGATAACATCTCCCTTACCAGGGTCCCTGTTAGGGTGTCGGACCATATTGAATGTGTGTACTTGAGTTTGGGAACCAGGGATAGATTGGGACTTCTGTTGGTGTACCAATCGCCCCATTGCCCAGCGGAATCCCTTACTGAGCTCACGAACTTGGTCACGGAACTCGTGTTGGAGTCTCCCAGACTTTTGGTGCTGGGGGACTTCAGTGTTCATTTTGGGACCAATCTGTCCAGGGTAGCTCAGGAGTTCATAGTGGCCATGACAACCATGGGCCTATCCCAAGTGGTCTCTGGTCCGACACATATTGCAGGTCACATGCTTGATTTGGTATTTTACTCTGATCATGGTGGTGTTCTGTGGGTGGGGACTCCTGTGATTTCCCTATTGTCATGGATGGACCACCATCTGGCTAAGGTTGGACTTCCAACCACTTCCCACCTCCGCAGGGGCAAGGGGCCCATTAGAATGGTCTGACCGAAGAGGTTATTGGATCCAGTAAGATTCCAAGAAGCCTTGGAGGGATTCAATGTGGCTTTGCCGGTGATCCTGTTGATGCCCTGGTTGAGAATTGGAACAACTTGCTCACTAGGGCAGTAGACACGATTGCTCCCAAGCAATTTCCCAAGATTGCTCTGACCTGCTTCAAAATTGGCCCCTTGGTATACAGAAGACCTATCGGGGTTGAAGTGGCAAGGTAGGCGACTGGAGCGCAGGTGGAGGAAGACTCGACTCGAATCTGACAGATTGCGAAATAGAGCACATCTAAAGATCTATGCTCTGACAATACGTGTGGCAAAGAGGCAGTTCTTTTCTGCCCATATTGCCTCTGCGAGTTCACACCCAGCCGAGTTGTTCAGGGTTGTGAGGGGACTAGTATCTGCCCCCCCTCCCTTGGGAATTCAATTGGGAATTGAATTGGGAATTTAATTTGGAGTCATCAGTTACCCGCTGTGATGTGTTTAAAGAGTTTTTCGCAGATAAAATCTCTCGGATTTGGGCTGACCTTGATGGAGACTTCACAATTAATTTTATGTCTGAACTGGAGGTGCCCAATAACTTCTCTTATGTGATTCGACTGGATCGGTTTCAGTTTGTGATGCCTGAGGATGTGGACAAGCTTCTTGGAGCGATAAGGCCTACCACTTGTTCTCTTGACCCTTGTCCAGCATGGCTTGTTCAATCTAGCAGGGAGGTTGTTGTAGACAGTCTGGTGGAAATCAAAAATGCTTCTCTGAGGGAGGGCAGGATGCCTCCTTTTTTTAAGGAGGCAATCATTAGACCTCTTCTAAAGAAGCCTGCGTTAGATCCCTCAGAGTTGAGCAATTATAGGCCAGTTTCCAACCTCCCATGGCTGGGCAAGGTAATTGAGAGGGTGGTGGCCTCTTAGCTCCAGGCGGTCTTAGAGGAAACTGATTACAGTGGTCCCTCAACTTATGAACTACTCGACATCCGAAGTTTTCGACTTACGAACGACAAAAATGACCGGAAGTCGTTGCTGGTTTAGATGCGGCTTCCTCGACTTACGAATTTTTAGATGCGGTTTCCTCGACTTACGAATGTTTCCAGACCTCCGTGGTGCGCTTTTCGACTTATGAAAATTTCGACCTACGAACGTGCGTTCGGAACGGATTAACTTCGTAAGTTGAGGAACCACTGTATCTAGACCCATTCCAAACTGGTTTTCGGGCGGGCTATGGGGTGGAGACTGCCTTGATCGGCCTGATGGATGATCTCCAATTGGGAATTGACAGAGGAAGTGTGACTCTGTTGGTCCTTTTGGACCTCTTGGTGGCTTTCGCTACTATTGACCATAGTATCCTTCTGGAATGTCTGAGGGTGTTGTGGGGTGGGAGGCACTGTTTTACAGTGGTTCCGCTCCTACCTCTTGGATAGATTCCAGATGGTGTCGATTGGAGATAGTTGCTCTTCGAAATCTGAGATTAAGTATGGTGTCCCTCAAGGCTCCGTACTTTCTCCAATGCTTTTTAACATCTACATGAAACTGCTGGGAGAGATCATCAGGGGATTTGGAGCTGGGTGTTACCAGTACACTGATGACACCCAAATCTACTTCTCCCTGTCAACTTCTTCAGGAGCTGGCATATCCTCCCTAAATGCCTGCCTGGAAGCAGTAATGGGCTGAATGAGGGAGAATAAACTGAAGCTGAATCCAGATAAGACAGAGGTACTTATTGTGCGGGGTCAGAACTCTAGAGACGATTTTGATCTGCCTGTTCTAGATGGGGTCACATTTCCCAAAAGGAACAGGTTTGCAGTCTGGGAGTACTTCTGGATCCAAACCTCTCCCTTGTTTCTCAGGTTGAGGCGGTGGCCAGGGGTGCTTTCTATCAGCTCTGGCTGATACGCCAGCTGCGCCTGTTTCTCGAGATCAGTGACCTCAAAACATTGGTACATCTGTTGGTAACCTCCAGACTTGACTTTTGTAATGCACTCTATATGGGGCTGCCTTTGTATGTAGTCCAGAAACTTCAGTTGGTTCAAAACACAGCAGCCAGGTTGGTCTCTGGGTCATCTCGGAGAGACCATGTTACTCCTTTACTGATGGAGTTACACTGGCTGCCAATAGGTTTCCGGACAAAAGACAAAGTGCTAGTTATAACTTACAAAGCCCTAAATGGCTTAGGCCCTGGGTCTGGAAGAGAACATCTTCTTTGTTACAATCTCCACCGCCCATTGAGGTCATCTGAGGAGGTCCGTCTCCAGTTACCGCCAACTCGTTTTGTGGCTACACAGAGATGGGCCTTCTCAGTCGCTGCCCCGAGATTGTGGAATGCACTCCCTGCTGAGATACAATCCTCCCCATCTCTGGCATGTTTCAAAAAACACCTGAAAACCCATCTTTTCGCCCAAGCTTCCTCAGCTTCCTAATATTTTTGGATTTTAATTTCTGGTTATTTTTAAATTGTTAAATTGTTTTTAAGTTTTTGTATATATTTTTAACTGGTTTTATGTTATTGTAAACCGCCCAGAGACGTAGGTTTGGGGTGGTATACAAATTTGATAAATAAAATAAAATAAAATAAAGAGGACGTCCTTAAAACAGTGGTGCACCAGCTGGTAACCTCCAGGCTTGACTACTGCAATGTGCTCTATGTGGGGCTTTCTTTGTACGTAGTTTGGAGACTTCAGTTAGTTCAAAATGTGGCAACCAGACTGGTCTCCGAGGCAACTCGGAGAGACCATATTATGCCTGTTTTGAAACAGCTGCACTGGCTGCCAACATGTTTCCGGGCAAATTACAAAGTGCTGGTTATTACCTTTAAATTCCTGAATGGCTTAGGTCCAGGTTACCTTAGAGAGCACCTTCTTTTGTATGATCCCTACCGCACGTTAAGATCATCTTAGGAGCTCTGTCTCCAGTTACCACCGGCTCGTCTGGTGGTGACTCAGAGGCACGCCTTCTTTGTAGCCTGTCCTGGACTGTGGCCTGCACTCCCTGCAGAAATCTGTAATTTGAACTCTTTATTGCCCTTAAAACCTATCTGTTTGGCCTGGCCTTCCAGGGTTTTTAAATTGTTGTAAAGGGTTTTAATGTACCTGGTTTTTCAAGATTTTAAAACTGTTTTTATTGTTTAACTGTTGTTTTACAGCATTTTGAAATCTCTGTTTTAATTGTTGATATATTTTAACTGTCTTTGTTTTATCTGTAAACCGCCCTGAGCCATTTTGGAAGGGCGGTATAGAAATTGAATAAATAATAAATAAATACATATGGGGCAAGGCGCTCCATATGAGGTAGCTATGTAAGTAACTAAGTAATAACCCTTTTTAAATACTTTTGTTTTTCTATGGGCAGTTTCCCATAACAGCTGGCAAGGTAGTAAGATGGGAATATGTATGTTAAGTATTGGAAATTGCACGTTTATATTCCTGGTGTGTGTGTATGTGTTGCAAAGCCAACCAAGTCCAGTTCCTGAGCTGCATTCGTGACATTTTACTTACTTCAAGTCAACTTCTGTTACAAGGAACTGAAGCTGGCTTGACCAAGATGGTAAAATGTCAGTAACACAGCATGGGAACTGGACTTGGGCAGCTTCACTTGACTCATGCTTCCGGTGCCTAATATTTTACCTACATGTTTCCGATTTACTGTCTTGCCAGCAGTTGTGAGAAGCCATCTTATCTATCTCTCTACCTACCTACCTACCTAACCTCCTTTGGAGCAGGGCTGCTCAGCTTTGGCCGTCCTGCAGATGTTGGCTTACAACTCCCATAATCGCTGGCTATTGACCACTGTGGCTGGGAATTATGGGAGTTGTAGTCCAAAAACAGCTGTGGGGCCTAAGTTGAGCAGGCCTGCTTTAGAGTCTAATTGCAGGAGGTTTAGTCTGAACTCTAAAGAAATACCTTAAAAGATATACATTTCTAAGGGCATATTTTTAATTTATTTACCATATTTATATATCACCTTTCTGACAAACTATGTAGTGTAGCCATATTAGTCTGAAGTCTAGCTACAATAATCAGCATAGATCCCTTTTGAGAAATCAGAGTATCATTCTCTGACTTAAACTTCCTGTGGAATTGTAACTGCGGATTGGAAGAAAGAATGAGAAAATCCAGTCCAAAGAGTTTAAGTTTATAAGGAGGGATGGATGGAGAGCAGCCAATGGAACCATTTTTTATTTCAGTCCTGTACATGTTTCAATATCCTTCCACTAGATTTTATTTATTTTATCAAAATGCTTATATCCTGCCTTTTGGCTGCCAAAGGGATCTTCAAGGCAGCTTGCAGAACATCAGTTAAAATACAGCAACCAGTACGTATAACGTGCACATGAATATATGGACTTTCTATTTGTTTGACATGCTGTGCAAAGTGGTGATATGAAAGCATTGTCTGTAGAGTTCGATCAGCTGTGTAATCCATTCATACATGCAACAAATAATTCAGTGTTGCAGTTTCTGAGTAGTGAACGTGCATGTGTGAATGTGATCATCCAATCACATCGCGAGAATGCTTCATAATTTATTCAGTATGCTTCAAAACACTTTGGACAGTAAAATCAGGGATAGTGTGAGAATTGAGTTTGAGGAATAATAATTGGTAGGCTGTTTCTTCCAGTGCATAGCACTTTAAAAACCTTGCTTTTATTATATTGTGGGAGAAGCTGGATTTCCTTAAAGATATCAGCTGGGATGACAAGGATAAATCAAAATTAATGAAGCATACGTATTCTTAGTCCAAAATAAAGTAGTTCACTAAATATTAAGACAAAACCAGAGGAAAGTGAAAGTACACATGGTTGAGAAAAATCCAAGTTCCCAGAAGGAAAATAAAGTATTGGGTGGGCATTAGGTTGATAAAAACAGGAGAGAAAAAGAAATTGATAAGGATTTTTTTTAACTCTCTAAAGCAAAAAATTGATAAACATTTTAAATTAGTCCTCAAAATGCAGGGAGCTTAGGTTTAAAATTCCATCTGATCACTATTAGGCTTACATGAGATTACAAAAGGTTGCTGATAATAGAGTTAAATTCAATTTCAAAGCACTGTAGTGAGGACACTGAAACTGCAATAGGGCTGTAGAAATAAAAGATACTTACTGCAAGAAAAAAAAAGGATCAAGATGGATGTTGTTTCAGTGTAATTGATGTCCAGGCTAATTTCCCCTCTGATATATCATATCCAGGAGTTCAGATAAGGTATGAAAATATAAAATATGTGCTTTTAAGGAAGGAAAGTTTCAGTCCACTGCTGGATTTGATAAAGAAAAGATTTTTGAACATCCTGTTCGGTTATTGGGGATTTTATTTTTGTGAGTTTTAAAACAGTTTGACAATATTGCTGTGGATTAGAAAAGCCAAAGCAAATCTTGCTTAAATACTGTACTTCCAGATAATAATCTTACATTTAAATGTGTTTTCTTTGCATGCAAAACAACAAAAAAGTTAACGGGCTAGGAGAACAGTGTCTGAAACCAATACTGAGTAAAGCAATAAGAAGAGGAAAATCCTAAGGAGAAATATGCCATGGCTACATGTCAGATGTTTTCCACTTCTTTTCTCTCCCTTGCTTTTTCATGCACATAAACACCCATATGCGTGCACGCGCGCGCACACACACACACACATATATAATGTATGCAGATATTGATGGAATTCTATGAGTTGAAAGAGAAGGGAGATGTCTTTAAGGATCCATATCTCTCCCAGCAGATATACATTATTATCACTGGAATGTGGCCTTCAGTCTTGAAACAGTTAAAAGAGTTCTATGGTCACAAAAGAAGAGATTTCTTCAGAATTATCTCCCGCCTCACATTTGCTCTTAGGCAAGCAGTTTAAAAAAGCCCAGTGATTGAGCCAGTGATCCAATTTGAAATGCAGAAATGATTAGAGCTGCTTGCCTCATTTCATATCGAAATTCTCTGATTTATGACAGGGCTGCAGCCAAGATCTATCTCCAAAGGGAATTAGTGTGCAAGTTTGCATATTTTTGTTATTTAGGTTTCTGATAGCAGCTTCTAGCTAGAAATACTCAACTAGGAGGTGGTGGCAGTGCTGGGGCTTTCAGCCACTGGAGCACAAAAAGATAAGAGCCTATGTTTAGGACATTTAGACCCCTTGACCATCTTCCCATGAAGTATTTCCCCCTTCTTCTTCTTTTTTAAAACTGGATTGTAGCAATGCAAGAATCCAGTGGAATGGTTAATTGCAGCTCTGGAGAAGGGAATTACCCAAATTCTGTCTTCATGTTTTAACTAGTAGAATTTTAATGAGGCATAAAACTTCAATCATGCAACTGACCTATGGGGCAGGGTATAGAACATATAATGAAACAGAAATAGAATTCTGAAAAAAAATTATTACCTTATCTGGCATTTACATGAAGTGTTAACAGGAAATTATGCAGTAGTTATAAATGAAAAAATATAGGATTTAATGTACTTATTAATAAAGATTTGTTACATACATGATACCAGTGTCCCAAATCTGCTGTCCGCAGCTGTCCCCAATTTCTTTCGTCTCTCTTCTGAAATGCATTTAGTGTCTTATTCTTACTGAAACTAAGACCAATTTTCCTCTAATACTAGTTTCTAAGACACAAGGAAACATCTTTGTGGAGGAGTTGAGTATTGCAGTTCCCCCCGCAGCAGTGTTTTAAATGTGCAAACTTTTAATTCTGACTACATGAGATACTAAAAAAATAATAATCCAGATCCTCATTAGACAATCTTAAAGGACTGAAAACTTGGTTTCTTTTACGTACATCCATTCACTGGGGTGAGGGGTGGAGATTCCAAATTCCAACCTATCTCACAACCAGGGGCGTAACAAGGCTGGAGTGGGCCCAGAGACAAAACTTTTAAATGGGCCCCTCGCTGATACACACACATACTTCACAATATATAGTAATGTGACATGCCTCTGGGGGGCCCCTCAAGGTGTGGGGGGCCCCCAGGCACCCGCCTCCCCTTGCCTAATAGTAGTTACGCCCCTGCTCCCAACTCCATATAAGGAATTTCTGCTATTACACATTGATGCTGCCAAGATTCATCTGTGCTCACATATGCTAAAAGCGCCCTCCTATTCTACTGACTGTTCTCTAGGAGATGGAAGGGCACAGTATTCAAATGTGGCAGTTGAGTATTTCCTACACACAGAGCTCCATATCCTGAGAGGGTTCCGCATTCTTTGATACCAGCAGAGCAAAGATGGCAAAGTTCTTATATGATTCAAAATCCCTATGTGCATGCTTAACATATAAAGGTAAAGTGTGCTGTTGAGTCGTTTTAGACTCCTGTTGACCACAGAGCCCCGTGGCTGTCTTTGGTAGAATACAGGATGGGTTTACCATTGCCTCCTCCATCATCAGTATGAGATGATGCCTTTCAGCATCTTCCTATATTGCTGCTACTCAATATAGATGTTTCCCATAGTCTGGGAAACATCCAGTGGGGATTTGAACCGGCAACCTCTTGCTTGATAATCAAGTAATTTTCCTGCTGTGCCATTAGGTGGCTACAGATGCATAACATATAGCATAGACAAAAGAAGGTCTTCAAATTTCTAAAAGGCTGTCACATAGAAGGAGGAGCGGACTTGTTCTCTGTTGCAGGACTAGAACCAATGGGTGGAAATTTCAAGGAAGCAGATTTAAGTGAAACATCAGGGGGAATTTTATACCTGTAAGAGCTGTTCAACAGTGGGACAGTCTGCTTGCTCAGGAAGTGATGGGTTCTCCGTAATATGTTTTCAGAAGCTGAACAGCCATCTATCATGGATCCTGTAGCAGATTCCTGCATTAAGCAGAGAGCTGAACTGGAATACCTTAAAGATTCTATCCAACTCTTAAAATTCTTTGATTTTTTTTAATTTTTTTTACTGTAGCATTTACTTTTATAAAATTGAACTGGGGCTCCTGTGTGTGGAGGGATGGGGAGGTCAGTGGCTTTGGATTATATGCTAAGCTAACTTTTGTATTATTTTTGTCTGTCTTGAAATTTAAGTGTAAGGATTCAAGCAATCTACAATGGGGAAAATGTAGAGGTCATTCACACAATCAAAAACTGTGTTCTACCTGGGTGCTCCCAATTTTTGATAGTGTGGAAGCAAGGTAGGAGAAAAATCTGGGTAGAAGTGTTTGTGTGGAAGCAAGGTAGGAGGAAAAGCTACTTTGCTTCCACACATTCACTTCTACCTTCTACCTACCTACCTACCTACATACATACAGCTCCCAAACCCAGGTAGAACCCAGTTTTTTATTGTGTAAATGACCTCATACTGTTTTTTGTGATTAGCATTTCTCATATATTTCAATTTATACTGTTTAATTTCAGCCTAACACTTCCAAGTCAGCATTGCTTATGATGCATATTTGGGTACATTACACAATTACTTAAGTGACCTACTTTCTGAAAAAAGCTACAGCTATGATCAGATTCCTGACCTTAAAGTAATGCAGTGATATTGTACCTAAGACAATTCTTACAGTCTTCTGAGTTTTCCCTGGCTCTCTGACATACACTTAGAATGGAAATTTATTTAGCACATCAGCATTTTTGGAATAATATTTTAATAACTCTGCATCACAGAGTAAACATTGCAGTGCATGGGTTAACAATGCAGCATAAAGAAAGCACTGTTCTTCCAGCAAAACTGCAGTAGTCAAAACCTATCACAGAACTCAGTAACATTCTTTTTCTGAACTTAGATGCATCCTCTTGGAGCAGTAACAATTTAATCCTATCCTTAAATAGTGTATTTAGCACTAGTGCAGCAAAATAGTGAGCCCTTTCTCACTGTGCGAAGGGCTTGGTGTACAGGTGGGTAGAAAGGTGTGTTTACCTTCCCTTCCCTGCAGAAGATCTATGGAGGGCGACGGGTGCGCAGATTGAGCACCCAGATGGTCCTCCACTACCTCCAGCAGCATGGAGCGTTGGAGGCTGGAATGTACTCCCATAATGTACCACCCACTCCCATAATGTACTGTGCGAGAGCTCGGTGCATTATGGGTATCCCCTGGCACCAGCCAGGATCTCTACAGTCTGCCAGATGACCAAAAAAATGGGGCTAAGGGAGAGCTTGCTCCCTTAACCGCGTTTAAGCTGCAGGCTCTGCAGGCAGGTATGCTGCTGCTGCAAGCAGCAAGAATGGGCTTGGCTGCCTTAGCCCGCTCTTGGCTGCTTGTTAGAAGAGCCTCAGTATCTTGCACTGATGTACGACAATGGTAATTTGTCCAAGCCACATCACACAATTCACTTTGCTCTGCTTCCTTTCAGTTACAACCCCATTATACCGATTGTAGTGCGGTAGTAAAAAGGTTTGCCCTGATGCAATGATGCTCTAGTGGCAAAAATGTCCATAACATGCATATTGCATTTTATGCTCCATGAGATGTATGATTTGTTTCCAACCCAACCCACATTCATTCCTGCAACTATGTTACATAGGAACATAGGAAGCTGCCATATACTGAGTCAGGTCGTTGATCTATCTAGCTCAGTATTGTCTTCACAGACTGGCAGCAGCTTCTCCAAGGTTGCAGGCAGGAATCTCTCTCAGCCCTATCTTGGAGAAGCCAGGGAGGGAACTTGAAACCTTCTGCTCTTCCCAGAGTGGCTCTATCTCCTGAGGGGAATATCTTACAGTGCTCACACTTCTAATCTCCATTTCATATGCAACCAAGGCGGACCCTGCTTAGCTAAGGGGACAAGTCATGTTTGCTACCACAAGACCAGCTCTCCTTGAGTCTTGTAATATCTTTGGAAGGCACTGCAATATTGCGTTATAACCGTGATTCCTGGTGTGATAACATACCTTTCATCACCGCACCACACACTCTCATAAGAACCTTGACAATCTTACAATGCTGGAACAGTGAGACATGATAGTACACAAGTGAAGCACCGATGGCACTACATCCTGACTGCTGCTTCTCCAGTGCAACTTACAAGTGAAACTTGGAAAATTAGAATATCGTGCAAAAGTCCATTAATTTCAGTAATGCAAATTAAAAGGTGAAACTGATATATGAGACAGACGCATTACATGCAAAGCGAGATAAGTCAAGCCTTAATTTGTTATCATTGTGATGATCATGGCGTACAGCTCATGAAAACCCCAAATCCACAATCTCAGAAAATTAGAATATTACATGGAACCAAGGAGACAAGGATTGTAGAATAGAACAATATCGGACCTCTGAAAAGTATAAGCATGCATATGTATTCAGTACTTGGTTTGGGCCCCTTTGGCAGCAATTACTGCCTCAATGTGGCGTGGCATGGATGCTATCAGCCTGTGGTACTGATGAGGTGTTATGGAAGACCAGGATGCTTCATTAGCGGCCTTCAGCTCTTCTGCATTGTTTGGTCTCATGTCTCTCATCCTTCTCTTGGCAATGCCCCATAGATTCTCTATGGGGTCAGGTCAGGCGAGTTTGCTGGCCAATCAAGCACAGTACACTGTATACTTTTCAGAGGTCCGATATTGTTCTATTCTACAATCCTTGTCTTCTTGGTTCCATGTAATATTCTAATTTTCTGGGATTGTGGATTTGGGGTTTTCATGAGCTGTACGCCATGATCATCACAATTATAACAAATTCAGGCTTGACTTATTTCGCTTTGCATGTAATGTGTCTGTCTCATATATCAGTTTCACCTTTTAATTTGCATTACTGAAATTAATGGACTTTTGCACGATATTCTAATTTTCCGAGTTTCACCTGTATATTTCAGCTTTTGAAAACAATAATAATGAGAGAGAAAGAGAGAGAGGGAGCTAACAGGAGAGAGACTTATAGCAAATAAGGAATACTGATATTGGTTTTACCATATTTACCAAATGCAAGATGACTCTGAATTTAAGATGGGCGCATTTAAATGTAGAAGTTAAATACAGATTATACCTATATATACCCTAAAGGAAGAAGACTCTGTATTTAGGATGATCCCCTAGTTTCTAACATTAACTTGGTAAGTCTTGGATTCAGGTAAATACAGTATTGATTAATTTTCTTCAGATAATAGATATTATTAAAGAAAATTTAATGTGATATCACACCCTAGACTCTAAAGAAAGTTGTCATCTCAACAACAATAAGCAGCTTCCTACTTAAAAAAATATATAGTTTTCTTTGTGTTTGATACACTTTGAACATTATAACAAAAGAAAAGGTGGATATTGCTTGTACATGGCCACATTTTTCATGGTCACACTCTGGACTGGAGTACTGCAATGATTTGTATGTGGGGCTGCCTTTGAAGACTTCTTGAGAACTCCAGGTAGCACAAAATACAGCAGTTAGCCTACTAACTGGGACTGGTGGATATACAGAACACAACTTGTTAGAGCTTGAACAACTACATTGGATGCTGGTCCATTTCTGGGCACAGTTCAGTGTTCAGAACATTACCTATAAAGTACTCAATAGTTTGCCACCTTCCTGCTTGAAGGACTGCCTTGGGGATGTGGCCGTAGCTCATTGGTAGAGCATCTACTTTGCGTGCTGAAGGTCCCTGGCTTCTCCAGGAAGTTTTTCACACGGGGCTTTTAAAGCCCTTTAACTCGTATCTCCTCTGGCATGGAGTGGGGTGCATTCACATATTGGCCAGATTTACCCCCGTCCCTGGGAGTTATCAGGGAGCAGTTCACATCAATTAGGGTTTTTCACAGCATGTTAGAGTGTGGCCCGATTTATATCCGGGTTAAAAAAAATCCACTATTTGTGTCAGGTTTTTGGAATACCTTTGAGTTTGCAGTAAAGCCTCACAGTAAAGCCTGCTGAGTGTAAAAGTCCCAGGTGGCGCTGGGAAAGACTCCTGCCTAAAAACTTGGAGAGCTGCTGCCAGTCAGTGTAAGCAGTACTTAGCTTGATGGACCAATGGTAAGACAGCTTTCTATTAGCCTGCAAGAATTATTTGTTTATCAACAGAGGCCCTCCTCCAGGTCTCCCCACTATCCAAAAATAGCTAGATGATGACCAGGGAGAGGGATTTCTTGGTCATGGTGCCCAGCACATGGATGCCCACTCCAGAGAACTAATTCCAGCATCTTTTGTAATTTTCAGTGCCAGGTGAAATCTACCTTTTTTGCTCAGGCATTCCAGCATGGTTTTGTAGTTGATCAATTGTGTTTTTATAGCTTCTGATTGGCTTTATGGATTAACTGGTTTTTAACTGCTGCTTCTGTGATTGGAATTGCTTTTATATTTAAGTTATATTGTTCTTATTGTATGCTTCCTTTGGAGCCTCATACTGAATGGTGACATATAAATGTATTAAATAAATCCATCATATTAATGTCATTTACACAACGCAAATTCCTGGTGGCCAGGGAAACCTGGGGGGAAGGCAGGAGTATACCTACCTTCTCCCACATGACCGCACCAATCCTCACGCTGTGCTGCTTAGCTGCACACGATTGCCACTATGGCGAGTGGCACAGCATTCTGGAGGCCAGGGGAATGCAGCCCGGCCTCCAGAAATTCCACAATGCACCACATGAGGAGTGTAGTGCATTGGGGGTTATTCTCACAGCTGGGTGCTCTAGCTGCCTGGCTCTCTGTGTGTTCTCAGGCAGCCTGAACAGACACATGACCGGGGTGGAAAGGCATGCTTGTGCCCTTCTACCTTGGTAATAATCTTGGGATGCCCAGCAGGGCAGTGCCAGGATCAGGCGCAATCCTGGTGCTCCACACAAGCAGCTCTATCTGGGTAGGGCTGTGCAAGCCCGGTTAGGGCTGCTCGTATGAACTTCTAGACTTTTAGCATAGTGGTGCTCCATTAGCAGAAGCTCCTTCCATGAAGAGGAGAAGAATTGTGCTCCTTGTGTGAGTGCATTTCTCCTGGTCACAGAAGGAGCTTCCTCCAACAGTGCACCATTGTGCTAAAGGCCTGCTGGTGCTGCTACCTGTTGTCAGCCAAGTTCTAATAAATGATCAGTTACATTTCCCAAACGCTTTTTTGAAGCGTGTCCTATCACACTTGGGCTGTTGGGTATCAGAGTGCTCAGTTAAATATTTGTATTTTTAGTGACCTTAATTTAATTATACCATCTTAGAAAAATAGATAATTTCCCAAAATAACTAAGGGGGTGTGGTCAGGTCCCTTGGCATATCCTTCTCTTCCTCTCCTATGCATGCTATTCAAATATGTTATTATCCCCTCCCCCCCCAGCTATAGCATGTGTATGTCTCTGGTTATTATTTTTAAATGATAAGGCAAACAGTTGTATCCTTTCTTTCTTTGTCTGAAAAGGACATTTAAACATACAGGACATTTGTGTTTTATTGTATCTGTTTTTATCTTTATATCCCACCTCGTCACTGTGCTTAGTGCAGCTTCCAAGAATAAAAATATAACCAATAAAACAATGAAAAACCAACACTTATCACCAGTTAACTTGGGCAAGTTCAAGACTAATTGGATATCTAGCATAATGATGTGAGGCAGCAACAGCAAAATCAACAGAAGTACATAGAACAGAAGTCTCCTTTTTTTAATTTCCCCCAAACCCTGTGGTTGTGTTCAATAAAACTTTTTATAAGTATCTCTCTAGATTGCTGTAGCATCTGCTGTTCTTGGAAAACAGTTTTTGCCAGAGATAACTCAGAAACATTGTTCAGTAATGCCTTGGAGGGAGTATGCTGTGTTCTTGCGGCATCCTTGCTAATTAATTCCTACAGGACTTGCTCCTAGCCTAACGATTTGTGAAGCCAACAACATGGAGATCTTCCTTTTGCAGCTCCCATGGAAAGAAACATCACTGAAACTCAAGGAACAGCATGTAAGCAGAGAGAAAGACGAAAAGCTATACAGGTTAAAAGTCAATATGAAAAAGAGTGACTACATATTACTGCTGGTATAAGCCACATTAAAAACAACCATTTGGCAAAGGTCTGCTGCTTTAAAAATCAATGGGGTTTCCCTCTTGACTTCAGTGCGATGTGGTTCACTCCCAGCATCTGAGGCAGTTTCAGGGATATCTTTTAGTCCTAGGAACAAAATATAAATAGGATGGGGGTGCTAATAAGGCACAAGAGAAGCAGTCTTCAAGAACACATTTGTCTCAGTCTATCTCATTAAAATAAATTAGCTACTGAATAAAAGGCAAAGTAGGTAATGTGACATCTTCTGTTGAGCTACCATTTGATGGTGAAGGGGAATGCACATTTTCAGTCTCAGCAAGCTTTTCTTTGAACAGAAGGCAAAGGCAGAGTTAATACTGAGCTCCAGACTGAGTCATTACTGATTTACCAATCATAAACATGTTTACTCAGTAGTAAGCCTTTCTGAACTCAATGTGACAGAGAGCTGCTTTTGGATATTATACTAAAACTGGGAAATTGGATGCGTGAGTGACTTGCTCATCAGCTTCTGTATGCTTCTTGTCTCCAACGTGAGAAGGTGTGCTTCTGTCCTGCGTTGAGATGCTGGGACATCAGATACAGGGACACTTATGCATCTCATTGTAAGTCTTCTGGCATAGCACCAGATGTGCAGATAGCTAATGCATGAGTGTCTTGTGCATCATGTTTTCCCACTCCTGTGGAATGTCCAATGTCACTCTAATTTTTTAGTGTGCTAAAAATTGAAGTGTAAGATAACGCCGTTCCTCAGTGCCTGCCCTGCTTCTCTGTATTTGGTTTGATTTCTAATAACTTTGTATTCTATAAAATGGAGGATGAGAAATGATTTCTCATTGAATGTAGTGAGTTTTAATTTTGTAGAACTGACCAAGAGAGATAATAAAGTACTTTTAAAACTTTTTGTGTGAAGCCCAAGAGAAAACCCCCAGAATTTTCCTTCTTCTAGCAACCAATTATAGCAATAAAAAGTGTCCCCAATTATAAACTATACTGATGTAGACTGCGCAGACTCAACTTTGCTAAATGTATTTGAAGCCTAGTATCCAAATAATTAATGAGAAAACACTGCATGTGCTCAGACCTTCTGTTAATTGATTAAATGAGCCTGTCGAAATCTGATTATAATTGCACTGTATCAGTACAACTCTGTGTGTATGTACGCTTTCTTTCTCTCTCTTCTTTACATACATATTTATTTGCCAAACTGAAGCAAAAGATAAAGCTGCTCTAATAGCTAACCTCTCAAAATGAATGCTGCAGAGTTTCATGGAAATGAATTAGTAGCTGTTTAATGTTTCAGTTATTTCATAATCCATCACCTGCCTTTGTAAGATGCAAAATGTTTTGACATTTGGGCATTTTCTGCTGCTTATTGTAGTTAACAAATGTTCGATAGTTTTCCTGTGGTTTCTTAGTAAAACACAAAAAACTGCCATGCACTTGTCATTTTTTAAAAAAGGAGGCCACAGTGTTCCCTAAGGGTTGTGAGAGAAGTTCATCCCATTGAACTGGTCAGCAAGATATCATTAGCTTGTTGTGTACATGAAATCCAGGGGTTAGAGCTCCAAGCGTCACAAGCCAGTTTCTTTACCTCCTTGAGCTGATCAGAGGATCAGAGTATCAAGGAAGGATTAGCACTGACTTGGGATTTGTGTGATTGGTTAATTTATTGCGGCGATGGCAGGCCTTTCATCTATGGCAACATTTAATCAGCACGGCCATGGAGGCTATTACGGGTTAGCTCTTTTCTCAAGTCAGCCAGGGCTGCACCATCAGCCCTATCACAATTCCCCTGAAATTTCCAAATTATCTGGAACAGGCTTTAGCCTCACAGTAATAAAAATTAGAAGAGATTCCTGATAGCAGTGGTGGAAAAGCTTTCACTTGCACAGGGCAAATTATAAATAGTATGAACGTGCACTTAAAAAAAAAAATTCTCCACCTCTTAAGAGATGTGCAGGACTTATCACCTCTGCTCTGATCCAAATCCTTGTGGTTGAAAATTTATATTAGATTTTATCAGAGAGGCCTAAGTCTAGAAAAATCAATGAAGGTTATCTTTTATGTTGCAGGAACTTGTGGAAATATTGATTTTCATTTTATAGTGAATTTGGAGCATGAGTTGGTAATCACTGCTGAGCTGACTACAAGGTTTGCCTACTGTATCTTTTACTGAGTTTTTGCTCAAGTATTTAAGATTGTATATTCCTGTTGATTTTTTAAATGTGTAGTTTCAAATCAGATGACCCTTAAATATCAATGTGCACATCCATTGCTATAAAACATATGCCCTTCTCTTAGCAAATTATTTGCTGATGCTGAGCTGGTTTTGTGTTTAATAGTTGTGCTCACAAGCATGCAGGTCTTCAAGATTTTATTTTTTTGCATGCATATCTATTTCCTGGTATTACCCCAGTCAATGCAGGACATTGGGTGAAATTCAGATGTGCTCACAAATGGAATTACAGAGGAGACAGAGTGCGCTCTCTCTCTCTCATTCTCTCTCTCTCTCTCCTGTATAAAATATAATGCCCATCATTCTAAAGGAGTGTTTGGCCAGCCCATTGAGACTCAGTTTTTGTCCCCAAGTGCAGTGTTTTGCTTTCCCCCAAAGGAATAAATGAAAGCTATTCACTTATGTGGGGGAAAGTAGAGCATTGAATTTGTGGTGGGGCTCAACTATTCCTTTCTGCTGGTGATCTCAGCCATTAAGAATCAAACCTTCTATCTGCATAAAGCCTTGCCTTTGGAGCTTTTTCATCATCATACTGAAGTGTGACAAAATGTTGAGAAAGTGGAACAGAGTTTTGGGAACTGCTTTTATATAGCTAGATAAACCTGTATTTATAATATCAGGGGGAAAGCATTGCTATTATAAAGAAATAAACAGTTGCTTTTTAACCTATTGTTCATTGGTAATTGATGTTATTTGTAATCAATGAACTATGCACAAGTACTTCTGTGGTATAAGAAAAATAGGTTCAATATTTTCTCCTCTCCCCCACCCCTGAAATGTTTATCCTTGATTGTTTTCTAAAATGTGATGGCTTTATTAAGTGAATCAGATATGATTTACAGAATTTGCTAATGGGGTCACAAGCGTTCATTATTCTGGATATGATTTGCTATCTTATTACACTTTTATAATGTGGTGTGGGTTTACTTTGCATTATTTTTGAGAGTCCTTTGAAGATGGTTGCTTTTTATATATAGCTGGGCAGGGGGGGGGATCCCTCAAGTGTCAGCAAATATTTCCTTGAAGGCTTTAAAGAAATCCATTCTCAGTTGTATTTGCCTAGCCTAAACTTATCAATGAGCTCTGTGTGTGAGTGAATTTTACCAGCAAGCTTATGATGGAATTTGAGTTTGAGTATTAGCATGGCAGGGTGTGTTGTATTACCTGCACAGAGTAGTAAAACCAAACCAAGTAACTAGAGGTAATTAGAATATAAACAGCAGCTGAAATCATATAGGTATTGAAATAGCCATTCATGACTATGCATTAAAGTTTTTTGTTTTTTTTAAAGAAAATGAAAATTCAGCAGCATTTAACATTATGGACTGTGGAACTGATGGTGGCAGTACAGTTAAAGACCTAAGGCTCTGTCTTATAGCTGTCACTGATTGTTTTACCTGGCTCTGCTTTTTACTCTTGCATTTTATTGTTTTATTGATTTGTTGCTGGTAATGATTTCATGGTTGTTGTAAACTGCTTTGTGAGGATTACCTTAAAAAGTGGCATAGAAGTACTTCTAATAAATACATGATATGAATAAATTATGCTGAATCAGATCCATGGTCCAGTTAGCCCACTAGTAATGCTTGCCCTGGGCAGCAGCACCTCTGCAAGCTCTCAGGCACAAGACTAAAGGAGGTCTGCTACATCAGCTGCTTTAACTGGAGAAGGCAGGTGTTTAACCTGGGACCGTTCACGTGCTGATAATGTGTTCTCCACCTTTTTAGTTTTTCGGAGTTTCTCTTTGTTTCTGGGCATGCTGGCCGACTCCTGGGCTTGCACTGTGAGTGTACAGCAGTACAAGGTCCAGACGACCTCTACACCATTGCACAGGTGGGAGAAGGGATGATTTTCAATTATCATTGAGGGTTGTGAAACCCTCAGGGACATATTTCTGTAGTGGGCTGCAGAGGAAGGGGAGAGCACTGAGAATCACCTCTTCCTCCGCTTGCATGATGGCATAGCGGTGGTCTGAATTTACATTGCTGCACGTGCACAATGCTAGTCCAGATGTTGCTCACTGGTAATGCATATCATCTTTTGTAGTGTTATTCATTATTATTATTATTATTATTATTATTATTATTATTATTATTATTAACATTTATATCCCACTCTTCCTGCAAGGAGCCCAGAGCGGTGTACTACATACATGAGTTTCTCCTCACAACAACCCTGTGAAGTAGGTTAGGCTGAGAGAGAAGTGACTGGCCCAGAGTCACCCAGCAAGTCTCATGGCTGAATGGGGATTTGAACTCTAGTCTCCCTGGTCCTAGTCCAGCACTCTGACCACTACACCACGCTGGCTCATTACCCAGATTCCATCTTTGTTTTCTCTTGATGCTTCTTTATCACCAAAAAACTTCCGGCTAAAATTTCTGTGTCTTTCCATTGGACACTGTACCAATTTTTCTAGTAATTGTTATTAATATTTTCAGTATGTATGCACCATTCTGTCCTCAACGCCTAGGGGTGTGTGTGTGTGTGTGTGTAGGGCTTCCTTATAACATGTATTTATCTGATGACAAGGATAGAAGGAGTCTTGCATTTTATCTTCAGTTAGTGTTAGCACCTGAAATAGGGAAGATCAGCTTGAAAATATTTCAGCAATACTATATGACATTTCAGAAGCTGAAGTGGTAGAAGTGCTGAATTGGATTTCCACGGGACAAGGAATGAAGTTTCTGTTCCATGCATAGACTATCAGAAATATGCAATTTCTTTTGGTGCTCATAGCAAGGCATCTTTTTGGAGGCACCAAAATTGTGAATGGTCCATCTAGTTCAGTACTGCATATTAGGGATGTGCACAGAACTGTGGCGGGGAGGCTCGAAAGCGGCGGGGGTGCTGCTTTAAGAAGCAGGGGAGGGTGCACTTACCCCCCGCCGCTCCCCCCCCCCCGCCGGCATCCTTTAAAAAAAAAGCCCATCGGGGTAGCAGCCTACCTCCCTGCCGCCCCGTTGCCCCGCAGGTGTGTCGGAGATTTCTGGTCATATCTGGAAAACGGGGGCAACAGGGCAGCAGGGAAGTATGCCAATAAAGAGCCTCCGAACCGGTTCTGTGCACATCCCTATTGCCTATGCTGACTGGTAAAGGATTTCAGGGAAGGTTCTTTCTCAGCCCTATCTGGAGATGCCAGATTGAACTTAGACCTTCTGTATGCATAATGTGTTCTGCCAGTAAGCAAAAGCCAGTAGCCCACCTATGGAATTATGAAAAATTATCCCTGAAGAAAACCACTGACATGTCTTTTGGAGCCTCTAGTGAGAAGATTTAATGGGAGCAAAGGTGGGTCTTCTCTGTGCTAATTTGGGGTTGGGGTTACAGTAGTCCTTCAGATTCAGGAACATGTACATCTTCTCCAAGCACACTGATTTATAGTGAAACAACTCATGTCGGGTCACATTGAAATTGGAATTATTTCCTTCCTTGACCAAGGAAGGCAGCAAACTAACTCTGGGAAATGCAGCAGATCTCAGAAGAAACACATGCACAACACAGATGGACTTTGGACTTGTTTTAACCACCAATAAAATTATTGACTCTAGTCAAACATTGCAATATTTTTCAGAAACAAAGTGAGGTATTCTAAACTTCAAAATAGCAACATACATTGGAGGATTTTAGGGGTAATTTTTAAAAATAAAATTCATAAACAGTGAGCAGCAACCAGACTTAGTAATTCAATAGTACTATTCAGCAGTAATTTAATCTGACGGCTGCCCACTGTTTACAAAATAGGATGGAATTTCTAAGTAGCATTTCCGTTACATCCTATATCTGGCAAAATTTGGCAAAAATATTGTGTACGTGCTCAGTGTGTTGGCCAGGCAATACGGCTGTTTTGAAGCTACTCCTGGGAAATCAGCCAAAGCTGATAAATAAACTTGATGTTTGGGAAGCCTCTAGGACTGTCTGATTTAGTGATCACAATATTATTAAACATCAAATGTACTATTAGAGAAAATAATGTGTTTGCTTTTTAAAACCAATCCCTCTATATAGGGTTTGGAAGAGATGTGTAATCAGTGTTGGAAATGTAGAGTTTGTGGGGGAAACAGCTACAGAGAAGTGGGAATTATGTGAAAGAAAGTGTGATATGTTCTGTACATGGTCTAATTTTTTTAATTGCTGTTTGATATGAGCAACTATCCTAGATGTCTCCACCAAGGTCTGGGTACCTTCTCAACAGGATGCAGACCTAAAATCCATTGATGTCATTGTGAATTTGATTGATGATGGATCCCCACAGCATTGTTTGATGTGGCATAGTCAGATCCAGAACTGCGCTTAGAGCCAAACTAGATATTGCATGGGAATGTGGAAAGAGTAGCATGATGGTACCTTTTGAAGAGGAAAAGCTGATTCTTAAGGGGATCATTGGGAGGAGATAAATATTAAGCAGGGAGGGCATGCTTAACCCTTTCTATGCACCCCCTTGTGATTTCTGCTCTTGCAAGATTTCAGATGCATGTTTGCAGAAGTCATTCACACAATCAAAAACTGTGTTCTACCCGGGTTTGGGAGATGTATGTGCTCCCAATTTTCGGTTGTGTGGAAGCAAGGCTGGAGGAAAACCTGGGTAGAAGTGATTGTGTGGAAGCAAGGTAGGAGGAAAACCTGGGTAGCTTTTCCTCCTACCTTGCTTCCATACAATCTCTTCTACCCAGGTTTTCCTCCTACTTTGCTTCCACACATGTGAAAATTAGGAGCACACACAGCTCCCAAACCTGGGTGGAAAACAGTTTTTGATTGTGTGAATGATTTCTCTAATTTCCACTAAAATGTACCTGTTATTTTGAGATATATCTTACAGTGACCATTTTTGTCATTGTCTCTTCCAAAGAATTGTGGTTTTGTAATTCCAGCACTGGACTGCTCTTGAAATCCACTCCGATATATGAAAATAAATGTGGGAGTATTGGCTTGTGCTTAAGGAAGTCAAGCTTCTTCCAGAAGCCTGTACTGATTGATTCTGTAAAGTAGTTCACTATTATCCACATATTGGGGATGGTGTTGGGACTGCTGTCTGTCTGGGGTGACAGCCAGGAGGCACATGAACCAGCAGCTCAGGAGATATGCAGACAAGGCTTCTGACAAGATAAAGTTACAGACAGGGCATAGTAGAGGTTCCACGAGGCAAGGTGGAGCCTCAGACAAGGCAAGGAAGGATATTTTAGGAGTCTGTAAAGCAGAATTGTCCAGCTATGGTACTCCTGCAGATATTGGCCGGCAACTCTCATAATCCCTGATTATTGGCCCCTGTGGCTGGGAATGATAGGAACATAAGAAGCTGCCATATATTAAGTTAGACCATTGGTCTGTCTAGCTTAGTATTGTCTACACAGACTGGCAGTGGCTTCTCCAAGGTTGCAGGCAGGAAACTCTTTCAGCCCTATCTTGGAGAAGCCAGGAAGGGAACTTGAAACCTTTTGCTCTTCCCTGAGGGAAATATCTTACAGTGCTCGCATGTGGTCTCCCATTCAAATGCAACCAGGGTGGACCCTGCTTAGCTAATGGGACAAGTCATGCTTGCTACCACAAGACCAGCTCTTCTCTCTGATGGGAGTTGTAGTCCACCAACAGCTGGATGGCTGAGGTTGGGCACCCCTGCTGTAGAGCAATGACTGTGGCTGACAAATTGCTCGGACGAACCAAACACAGAATAGAACCAAGAAAGGGTATTCCAAT